>NW_027210324.1:0-82737 GCF_027789765.1 Dendropsophus ebraccatus | reverse complement strand
GATGACATCATCGATGAACATAACTGATGGACATCACTGATGACATCACTGATGACATCAATCGATACCAGTACCGATTTACATTAATCGTTAAACCTCACTGATGAACATCATCGATGACATCAATTACAATCACTGATGACAATAATGACAAAATAATAACTTTATCGGACAATTTCATTGTTGACATCACTGATGATCAATCAATGAGTAACTTCGGTACAATCCCTTTCAGAGCAACTTTGGTACAGTCCCTTAAGGGAGCGACTTAGTGCCAAAGTTTTTCAGTTTTTAAAGTACCGATATTACTGTCCCTTTAAGAGAAGCTTAAGTATGGTCCCTTTAAAAGATGACTTAAGGGTGCCATCCTTTGAAGACCAGCTTGAGTACTGACCAGTTTAAGTACTGACGGAAAGTCTGTGCGCAAAGCGGTTCGGGCTGTATTAATCGCATAACATGGATGGAAGAAGAAGAAGACGGATTACAATATAGTGCTTTAAAAGCACTATTATGACGATCATTAATAGTATATTGGTTGACATCATTTCCGAGATCAATAACAATAATGACAACAATTATAACTTTATCGACAACGTCACCGTTACATACTGATACATCATCGATGACATCACTGATGACATATCATCGATGACCCTTCACTGATGGATATCATCGATGACATCATCGATGCATCACTGATGACATTCACGATGAACATCACTGATTGACATCATCGATGAACATCATCGATGGGGGGGGGGGGGGGGACATCACCGATGACATTATCGATGACATCACCGATGACATCATCGATGACATCACTGATGACATCATCGATGACATCATCGATGACAATCACTGATGACATCATCGATGACATCATTGATGACATCACGGATACAATCATCCGATGCACATTGATGCCCATTCATCGATGACATCAATTTCGGATGACATCACTGATGGAACATTAATCGATGAATCATCGATGACATCACTGATGACATCATCGATGACATCACTGATGACATCATCGATGACATCAACCGATGACATCACTGATGACATCTCGATGACATTCATCGATGATCATCGACGACATCACTGATGACATCATCGATGACATCACTGATGACATCATCGATGACATTCACTGATGACATCATCGATGACATCACGATGGACATCATCGATGACATCACTGATGACATCATCGATGACATCATCGATGACATCATCGATGGGACATCACTGATTGACATCATGATGACATCATCGATGAAACATCACTGATGACATCATCCCGACTTTTGACATCATCGATGACATCACGATGACATCATCGATGACATAACTGATGACCATCACTGATGACATCATCGATGACATCACCGATACATAATCGTTAACCTCATGATGACATCATCGATGACATCAATTACATCATGATGACAATCATTGACAACAATAATAACTTTATGGACAATTTCATTGTTGACATCACTGATGATCATCAATGAGTAACTTTGGTACAATCCCTTTCAGAGCAACTTTGGTACAGTCCCTTAAGGAGCGACTTAGGTGCCAAAGTTTTAAAGTACCTATATACTGTCCCTTTAAGAGCAGCTTAAGTATTGTCCCTTTAAAAGAGACTTAGGTGCCATCCTTTGAAGACCAGCTTAAGTACTGACCAGTTTAAGTACTGACGGAGTCTGTGAGCAAAGCGGTTCGGGCTGTATTAATCGCATAACAATGGATGGAAAGAAGAGAGACGGATTACAATATAGTGCTTTTAAAAGCACTATTATGACATCATTATAGTATATTGGTGACATCATTTCCGAGATCACTGATAACAATAATTGACAACAATTATAACTTTATCGACAACGTCACGTTGACATCACTGATGACATCATCGATGACATCACTGATGACATCATCAATTGACATCACTGATGACATCATCGATATGACATCATCGATGACATCACGATGACATCATCGATGACATCAATGATGACATCATCGATGCAATCACTGATGACATCATCGATGACATCATGATGACATCACGATGACATCATCGATGACCCATCACAGATGACATCATCGATGACATCATGATGACATCACTGATGACATCATTGATGACATCATCGATGACATCATCGATGACATCATCGATGACATCACTGATGATCATCATCGATGACATCACCAATGGACTGACATCATCGATGACATCATCGATGACATCATCGATGACATCATCGATGAATCATGATGACATCATCGATGACATCACTGATGACATCATCGATGACATCACTGATGACATCACGATGACATCACTGATGACATCATCGATGAACATCACTGATGACTCATCGATGACATCACTGATGACATCATCGATGACATCATGATGACATCACGATGACATCACGATGACATCACCGATGACATCATCGATGACATCATCGATGACATCACTGATGACATCATCGATGACATCACTGATGACATCATCGATGACATCACTGATGACATCATGATGACATTCATCGATGACATCATTGATGACATCAGCGATGACATCATCGATGACATCACTGATGACATCATCGATGACATCATTGATGACATCACTGATGACACACGATGACATCACGATGACATCATCGATGACATCATCGATGACATCACTGTGACATCATTTGATGACATCATCGATGACATCATCGATGACATCATCGATGACATCATCGATGACATCACTGATGACATCATCGATGAACATCACTGATGACATCATCGATGACATCACTGATGACATCATCGATGGACATCACTGATGACATCACTCGATGACATCACTGATGACATCATCGATGACACATCACTGATGACATATCGATGACATCACCGATGACATCATCGATGACATCACCGATGACATCATCGATGACCCCCGCTCCATCACCGATGAATCATCGATTGACATAACTGATGACATCACTGATGACATCAACTGATGACATCATCGATAACATCACGATTACATAATCGTTAACCTCACTGATGACATCATCGATGACACATTACATCACTGATGACAATCATTGACAAAAATAATAACTTTATGACAATTTCATTGTTGACATCACTGATGATCATCAATGAGTAAACTTTGGTACAATCCCTTTCAGAGCAACTTTGGTACAGTCCCTTTAGGAGCGATTATAGGTGCCAAAGTTTTAAAGTACCTATATACTGTCCCTTTAAGAGCAGCTTAAGTATTGTCCCTTTAAAGAGACTTAGGGTGCCATCCTTTGAAGACCAGGCTTAAGTTACTGACCAGTTTAAGTACTGACGGAGTCTGTGCGCAAAGCGGTTCGGGCTTGTATTAATCGCATAACATGGATGGAAGAAGAAGAAGACGGATTACAATATAGTGCTTTTAAAAGCACTATTATGACATCATTAATAGTATATTGGTTGACATCATTTCCGAGATCACTGATAAACAATAATTGACAACAATATAACTTTATCGACAACGTCACCGTTGACATCACTGATGACATCATCGATGACATCACGATGACATCATCGATGACATCACTGATGACATCATCGATTGACATCACTGATGACATCATCGATGACATCACTATGACATCACGATGACTATGATGACATCATCGATGACATCACTGATGGACATCATCGATGACATCATCGAGGACATCACTGAGATCATCGATCGATGACATCACTGATGACATTCATCCCGATGACATCATCGATGACATCATGATGACATCATCGATGACATCATTGATGACATCACTGATGACATCATCGATGACATCACTGATGGACATCATCGATGACATCACTGATGATTCATCGATGACATCATTGATGACATCCATCGATGACATCATCGATGACATCACTGATGACATCATCGATGACATCATTGATGACATCACGATGGACCATACATCGATGACATCACGATGAATCATCGATGACATCAACTGATGAACATTCATCGATAACTTTATGACATCATCGATGACATCACTGATGACATCATCGATGACATATTGATGTACATCCCTGAGGACTCATCCCCGATGACATCATTGTGACATCATGATGACATATCGATGGACATCACTGATGACATCATCGATGAAGCATTGATGACATCACTGATGACATCACCGATGACATCACTGATGACATATCGATGACATCACCGATGACATCATGATGACATCACTCGATGACATCATGATGACATCATCGATGACATCACTGATGACATCATCGATGACATCACGATGACATCATCGATGACATCACTGATGACATCATCGATGACATCACTGATGACATCATCGATGACATCACTGATGACATAATCGATGACATCACTGATGACATCACATCGAATGACATCACTGATGACATCATCGATGACATCACCGATGACATCATCGATGACATCACGATGACATCATCGGATGACATCACCGATGACATCATCGATGACATAACTGATGACATCACTGATGGACATCCACTGATGACATCATCGATAACATCACCGATGACATATCGTTGACCTCACTGTGACATCATCGATGACATCAATTACATCACTGATGACAATCATTGACAACAAAATACCTTTATGGGACAATTTCATTGTTGACATCACTGATGATTCATCAATGAGTAACTTTGGTACAATCCCTTTCAGAGCAACTTGGTACAGTCCTTAAGGAGCGACTTAGGTGCCAAAGTTTTAAAGTACCTATATACTTGTCCCTTAAGAGCAGCTTAAGTATTGTCCCTTTAAAAGAGACTTAGGTGCCATCTTTGAAGACCAGCTTAAGTATGACCAGTTTAAAGTACTGACGGAGTCTGTGCGCAAAGCGGTTCGGGCTGTATTAATCGCATAAACAATGGATGGAAGAAGAAGAAGACGGATTACAATATAGTGCTTTTAAAGCACTATTATGACATCATTAATAGTATATTGGTTGACATCATTTCCGAGATCACTGATAACAATAATTGACAACAATTATAACTTTATCGACAACGTCACCGTTGACATCACTGATGACATCATCGATGACATCACTGATGAATCATCGATGACATCACATGATGACATCATCGATGACATCACTGATGACATCATCGATGACATCACTGATGACATCATCGATGACACCACTGATGACATCATCGATGACATCACTGATGACATCATCGATGACATCATCGATGACATCACTGATGATTCATCGATGACATCATGATGAAATCATCGATGACATCATCGATGACATCACTGATGACATCATCGATGACATCACTGATGACATCACTGATGACATCATCGATGACATCACTGATGACATCAGCGATGACATCACTGGAGATATGCATCGTTGACATCATGATGACATCATCGATGACATCACGATGACCATCACTGATGACATCATCGATGACATCATTGATGACATCACCGATGTACATAATCGATGACATCACGATGACATCATCGAGACATCACTGATGACATTCATCGATGACATCATCGATGACAGCACTGATGACATCATCGATGACATCATTGTGACATCACTGATGACATCACGATGACATATAGATGACATCATCGATGACATTTTCGATGACATCACTGATGACATCAATCGATGACATCCTGAGGGAATCACTGATGACATCATCGATGACATCACTGATGACATCATCGATGACATCACCGATGACAATCACTGATGACATCATCGATGACATCATGATGACATCATCGATGACATCACTGATGACATCATCGATGACTCACTGATGACCTCATCGATGACATCATGATGACATCATCGATGACATCACTGATGAACATCATGATGACACACTGATGACATCATCGATGACATCACGATGACATCATCCCGATGACATCAATCGATGACATCACGATGACATCACGATACATCACCGATGACATCATCGATGACATCACCGATGACATCATCGATGACATCACTGATGACATCACTGATGACCTCACTAGATGACATCATCGATGACATCACTGATGACATCATCGATGACATCACCGATTACATAATCGTTAACCCTCACTGATGACATCCATCGATGACATCAATTACATCCTGATGACATCATTGACAACAATAATAACTTTATGGACAATTTCATGTTGACATCACTGATAGCATCAATTGAGTAACTTTGGTACAACCCTTTCAGAGCAACTTTGGTACAGTCCCTTAAGGAGCGACTTAGGTGCCAAAGTTTTTAAAGTACCTATAATACTGTCCCTTTAAGAGCAGCTAAGTATTGTCCCTTTAAAAGAGACTTAGGTGCCATCCTTTGAAAGACCAGCTTAAGTACTGACCAGTTTTAAGTACTGACGGAGTCTGTGCGCAAAGCGGTTCGGGCTGTATTAATCGCATAACAATGGATGGAAGAAGAAGAAGACGGATTACAATATAGTGCTTTTAAAAGCACTATTATGACATCATTAATAGTATATTGGTTGACATCATTTCCGAGATCACTGATAACAATAATTGACAACAATTATAACTTTATCGACAACGTCACCGTTGACATCAATGATGACATCATCGATGACATCACTGATGACATCATCGATGACATCACTGATGACATCATCGATGACATCACTGATGACATCATCGATGACATCAACGATGACATCACTGATGACATCATCGATGACATAATCGATGACATCATCTGATGACATCATCGATGACATCATTGATGACATCATCGATGACATCATCGATGACATCACTGATGACATCATCGATGACATCATCTGATGACATCACTGATGACATCATCGATGACATCACTGATGACATCATCGATGACATCACTGATGACATCATCGATGACATCACTGATGACATCATCGATGACATCACTGATGACATCATCGATGACATCACTGATGACATCACTCGATGACATCATCGATGACATCATCGATGACATCACTCGATGACATCATCGATGACATCACTGATGACATCATCGATGACATCATCTGGATGACATCATCGATGACATCACGATGACATCACGATGACATCATCGATGACATCATCGATGACATCATCGATGACATCACTGATGACATCATCGATGACATCACGATGACATCATCGATGACATAACTGATGACATCACTGATGACATCACTGATGACATCATCGATGACATCACCGATTACATAATCGTTAACCTCACTGATGACATCATCGATGACATCAATTACATCACTGATGACAATCATTGACAACAATAATAACTTTATGGACAATTTCATTGTTGACATCACTGATGATCATCAATGAGTAACTTTGGTACAATCCCTTTCAGAGCAACTTGGTACAGTCCCTTAAGGAGCGACTTAGGTGCCAAAGTTTTAAAGTACCTATATACTGTCCCTTTAAGAGCAGCTTAAGTATTGTCCCTTTAAAAGAGACTTAGGTGCCATCCTTTGAAGACCAGCTTAAGTACTGACCAGTTTAAGTACTGACGGAGTCTGTGCGCAAAGCGGTTCGGGCTGTATTAATCGCATAACAATGGATGGAAGAAGAAGAAGACGGATTACAATATAGTGCTTTTAAAAGCACTATTATGACATCATTAATAGTATATTGGTTGACATCATTTCCGAGATCACTGATAACAATAATTGACAACAATTATAACTTTATCGACAACGTCACCGTTGACATCACTGATGACATCATCGATGACATCACTGATGACATCATCGATGACATCACTGATGACATCATCGATGACATCATCGATGACATCACTGATGACATCATCAATGACATCATTGATGACATCACTGATGACATCATCGATGACATCATTGATGACATCATCGATGACATCATCGATGACATTTACTCGATGACATCATCGATGACAATCATTGATGACCATCACTGATGAATCATATGATGACATCATCGATGACATCACTGTGACATCATCGATGACATCACTGATGACATCATCGATGACATCACTGATGACATCATCGATGACATTCACTGATGACATCATCCGATGACATCAGCTGATGACATCATCGATGACATCATCGATGACATCATCGATGACAATCATCGATGACATCATCGATGACATCACTGAATGCCCTCATCGATGACATCACTGATGACATCATCGATGACATAACGATGACATCATCCGATGACCATCACGATGACATCACTGATGACATCATCGATGACATCACTGATGACATCACATCGATGACATCACGATGACATCACTCGATGACATCATCTGATGACATCATCGATGACATCACTGATGACTCATCGATTGACATCATCGATGACATCAATCGATGACATCACTGATGACATCACCCATGACATCATCCGATGACATCATCGATGACATCAATCGATGACATACCCGATGACATCACGATGACATCATCGATGACATCACCGATGACATCATCGATGACATCACTGATGACATCATCGATGACATCACTGATTGACATCATCGATGACATCACTGATGACATCACTGATGACATCACTGATGACATCATCTGATGACCTCAACTGATGACCCATCATCGATGACATCACTGTGACATCAATCGATGACATTCATTCGATGACTATCACCGGATGACATCATCGATGACATCACCGATGACATTCATTCGCTGACATCACTGATGACATCATCGATGACATCATCGATTGACATCCACTGATGACATCATCGATGACATCATTGATGACATCACTTATGGACATCATCGATGACATTCATTGATGACATCATCGACTGAACATCATCCGATGGACATCACTGATGACCCATCATCGATGACATCATTGATGACATCACTGATGACATCACCGATGACATCACTGATGACATCATCGATGACATCACGATGACATCACTGATGACATCATCGATGACATCATCGATGACATCATCGATGACATCACTGATGACATCATCGATGACATCACTGATGACATCATCGATGACATCACTGATGACATCATCGATGACATCACTGATGACATCATCGATGACATCACTGATGACATAATCGATGACATCACTGATGACATCATCGATGACATCACTGATGACATCATCGATGACATCACCGATGACATCATCGATGACATCACCGATGACATCATCGATGACATCACCGATGACATCATCGATGACATAACTGATGACATCACTGATGACATCACTGATGACATCATCGATGACATCACCGATTACATAATCGTTAACCTCACTGATGACATCATCGATGACATCAATTACATCACTGATGACAATCATTGACAACAATAATAACTTTATGGACAATTTCATTGTTGACATCACTGATGATCATCAATGAGTAACTTTGGTACAATCCCTTTCAGAGCAACTTTGGTACAGTCCCTTAAGGAGCGACTTAGGTGCCAAAGTTTTAAAGTACCTATATACTGTCCCTTTAAGAGCAGCTTAAGTATTGTCCCTTTAAAGAGACTTAGTGCCATCCTTTGAAGACCAGCTTAAGTACTGACCAGTTTAAGTACTGACGGAGTCTGTGCGCAAAGCGGTTCGGGCTGTATTAATCGCATAACAATGGATGGAAGAAGAAGAAGACGGATTACAATATAGTGCTTTTAAAAGCACTATTATGACATCATTAATAGTATATTGGTTGACATCATTCCGAGATCACTGATAACAATATTTGACAACAATTATAACTTTATCGACAACGTCACCGTTGACATCACTGATGACATCATCGATGACATCACTGATGACATCATCGATGACATCACTGATGACATCATCGATGACATCACTGATGACATCATCGATGACATCACTGATGACATCATCGATGACATCACTGATGACATCATCGATGACATCACTGATGACATCATCGATGACATCATCGATGACATCACTGATGATATCATCGATGACATCATTGATGACATCATCGATGACATCATCGATGACATCACTGATGACATCATCGATGACATCATTGATGACATCACTGATGACATCATCGATGACATCACTGATGACATCATCGATGACATCACTGATGACATCATCGATGACATCACTGATGACATCATCGATGACATCACTGATGACATCATCGATGACATCACTGATGACATCATCGATGACATCACTGATGACATCATCGATGACATCACTGATGACATCATCGATGATGTCATCGATGATGTCATCATCGATGACATCATTGATGACATCATCGATGACATCACCGATGACATCATCGATGACATAACTGATGACATCACCGATGACATCACCGATGACATCATCGATGACATCATCGATGACATCATCGATGACATCACCGATGACATCATCGATGACATCACCGATGACATCATCGATGACATAACTGATGACATCACTGATGACATCACTGATGACATCATCGATGACATCACCGATTACATAATCGTTAACCTCACTGATGACATCATCGATGACATCAATTACATCACTGATGACAATCATTGACAACAATAATAACTTTATGGACAATTTCATTGTTGACATCACTGATGATCATCAATGAGTAACTTTGGTACAATCCCTTTCAGAGCAACTTTGGTACAGTCCCTTAAGGAGCGACTTAGGTGCCAAAGTTTTAAAGTACCTATATACTGTCCCTTTAAGAGCAGCTTAAGTATTGTCCCTTTAAAAGAGACTTAGGTGCCATCCTTGAAGACCAGCTTAAGTACTGACCAGTTTAAGTACTGACGGAGTCTGTGCGCAAAGCGGTTCGGGCTGTATTAATCGCATAACAATGGATGGAAGAAGAAGAAGACGGATTACAATATAGTGCTTTTAAAAGCACTATTATGACATCATTAATAGTATATTGGTTGACATCATTTCCGAGATCACTGATAACAATAATTGACAACAATTATAACTTTATCGACAACGTCACCGTTGACATCACTGATGACATCATCGATGACATCACTGATGACATCATCATGACATCGATGACATCACGATGACATCATGATGACATCACGATGACATCATCATGACTCATCGATGACATCACTGATGACATCATCGATGACATCATTGATGACATCATCGATGACATCATCGATGACATCACTGATGACATCATCGATGACATCATGATGACATCACTGATGACATCATTGATGACATCATCGATGACATCACTGATGACACATCGATGACATCATGATGACATCATCGATGACATCATCGATGACATCACGATGACATCATCGATGACATCACCGATGACATCATCGATGACATCACTGATGACATCATCGATGACATCATCGATGACATCACTGATGACATCATCGATGACATCATTGATGACATCACTGATGACATCATCGATGACATCATGATGACATCATCGATGACATCATCGATGACATTCACTGATGACATCATCGATGACATCATGATGACATCACTGATGACATCACCGATGACATCATCGATGACACACTGATGACATCATCTGATGACATCACGATACACACGATGACATCACTGATGACATCATCGATGACATCATCGACATCATCGATGACATCATCGATGACATCACTGATGACATCATCGATGACATCACTGATGACATCATCGATGACATCACTGATGACATCATCGATGACATCACGATGACATCATCGATGACATCACTGATGACATCATCGATGACATCACTGATGACATCATCGTGACATCACCGATGACATCACGATGACATCATCGATGACATCATCGATGACATCACCGATGACATCATCGATGACATCACCGATGACATCATCGATGACATAACTGATGACATCACTGATGACATCACTGATGACATCATCGATGACATCACGATTACATAATCGTTAACCTCACTGATGACATCATCGATGACATCAATTACATCACTGATGACAATCATTGACAACAATAATAACTTTATGGACAATTTCATTGTTGACATCACTGATGATCATCAATGAGTAACTTTGGTACAATCCCTTTCAGAGCAACTTTGGTACAGTCCCTTAAGGAGCGACTTAGGTGCCAAAGTTTTAAAGTACCTATATACTGTCCCTTTAAGAGCAGCTTAAGTATTGTCCCTTTAAAAGAGACTTAGGTGCCATCCTTTGAAGACCAGCTTAAGTACTGACCAGTTTAAGTACTGACGGAGTCTGTGCGCAAAGCGGTTCGGGCTGTATTAATCGCATAACAATGGATGGAAGAAGAAGAAGACGGATTACAATATAGTGCTTTTAAAAGCACTATTATGACATCATTAATAGTATATTGGTTGACATCATTTCCGAGATCACTGATAACAATAATTGACAACAATTATAACTTTATCGACAACGTCACCGTTGACATCACTGATGACATCATCGATGACATCACTGATGACATCATCGATGACATCACTGATGACATCATCGATGACATCATCGATGACATCACTGATGACATCATCGATGACATCACTGATGACATCATCGATGACATCACTGATGACATCATCGATGACATCATCGATGACATCACCGATGACATCACCGATGACATCATCGATGACATCATCGATGACATCACCGATGACATCACTGATGACATCATCGATGACATCATCGATGATGTCATCGATGACATCAACGATGACATCATCGATGACATCATCGATGACATCACTGATGACATCATCGATGACATCATCGATGACATCATCTGATGACATCATCGATGACATCACTGATGACATCATCGATGACATCACTGATGACATCATCGATGACATCACTGATGACATCATCGATGACATCACTGATGACATCATCGATGACATCACTGATGACATCATCGATGACATCACTGATGACAATCATTGACAACAATAAAAACTTTATGGACAATTTCATTGTTGACATCACTGATGATCATCAATGAGTAACTTTGGTACAATCCCTTTCAGAGCAACTTTGGTACAGTCCCTTAAGGAGCGACTTAGGTGCCAAAGTTTTAAAGTACCTATATACTGTCCCTTTAAGAGCAGCTTAAGTATTGTCCCTTTAAAAGAGACTTAGGTGCCATCCTTTGAAGACCAGCTTAAGTACTGACCAGTTTAAGTACTGACGGAGTCTGTGCGCAAAGCGGTTCGGGCTGTATTAATCGCATAACAATGGATGGAAGAAGAAGAAGACGGATTACAATATAGTGCTTTTAAAAGCACTATTATGACATCATTAATAGTATATTGGTTGACATCATTTCCGAGATCACTGATAACAATAATTGACAACAATTATAACTTTATCGACAACGTCACCGTTGACATCACTGATGACATCATCGATGACATAACTGATGACATCATCGATGACATCATCGATGACATCATCGATGACATCACCGATGACATCACTGATGACATCATCGATGACATCACCGATGACATCATCGATGACATCATCGATGACATCACTGATGACATCATCGATGACATCATTGATGACATCACTGATGACATCATCGATGACATCATTGATGACATCACTGATGACATCACGATGACATCATCGATGACATCATCGATGACATCATCGATGACATCATGATGACATCACTGATGACATTATCGATGACATCACTGATGACATCATCGATGACATCACGATGACATCATCGATGACATCATCGATGCATCATCTGATGACATCACCGATGACATCACTGATGACATCACCGATGACATCACTGATGACATCACGATGACATCATCGATGACATCACCGATGACATCACTGATGACATCACCGATGACATCATCGATGACATCACTGATGACATCATCGATGACATCACTGATGACATCATCGATGACATCACTGATGACATCATCGATGACATCATGATGACATCATCGATGACATCACTGATGACATCACGATGACATCACGAATCATCATGATGACATCACCGATGACATCACTGATGACATCATCGATGACATCATCGATGACATCACGATGACATCATCGATGACATCATCGATGACATCATCGATGACATCACTGATGACATCATCGATGACATCATTGATGACATCACTGATGACATCACGATGACATCATGATGACATCATCGATGACATCACGATGACATCATCGATGACATCATCGATGACATCATCGATGACATCATCGATGACATCACTGATGACATCATCGATGACATCACTGATGACATCATCGATGACATCACTGATGACATCATCGATGACATCACTGATGACATCATCGAGACATCACTGATGACATATCGATGACATCACTGATGACATCATCGATGACATCACTGATGACATCATCGATGACATCACCGATGACATCATCGATGACATCACCGATGACATCATCGATGACATCACCGATGACATCATCGATGACATCACTGATGACATCACTGATGACATCACTGATGACATCATCGATGACATCACCGATTACATAATCGTTAACCTCACTGATGACATCATCGATGACATCAATTACATCACTGATGACAATCATTGACAACAATAATAACTTATGGACAATTTCATTGTTGACATCACTGATGATCATCAATGAGTAACTTTGGTACAATCCCTTTCAGAGCAACTTTGGTACAGTCCCTTAAGGAGCGACTTAGGTGCCAAAGTTTTAAAGTACCTATATACTGTCCCTTTAAGAGCAGCTTAAGTATTGTCCCTTTAAAAGAGACTTAGGTGCCATCCTTTGAAGACCAGCTTAAGTACTGACCAGTTTAAGTACTGACGGAGTCTGTGCGCAAACGGTTCGGGCTGTATTAATCGCATAACAATGGATGGAAGAAGAAGAAGACGGATTACAATATAGTGCTTTAAAAGCACTATTATGACATCATTAATAGTATATTGGTTGACATCATTTCGAGATCACTGATAACAATAATTGACAACAATTATAACTTTATCGACAACGTCACCGTTGACATCACTGATGACATCATCGATGACATCACTGATGACATCATCGATGACATCACTGATGACATCATCGATGACATCATCGATGACATCACTGATGACATCATCGATGACATCATTGATGACATCACTGATGACATCATCGATGACATCATTGATGACATCATCGATGACATCATCGATGACATCACTGATGACATCGATGATGTCATCGATGACATCACTTGATGACATCATTGATGACATCATCGATGACATCACTGATGACATCATCGATGACATCACTGATGACATCATCGATGACATCATCGATGACATCACGATGACATCATCGATGACATCACCGATGACATCATCGATCACTGATGACATCATCGATGACATCATCGATGACATCATGATGACATCATCGATGATGACATCACTGATGACATCATCGATGACATCACGATGACATCATCGATGACATCACATCACTGATGACATCATCGATGACATCATTGATGACATCACTGATGACATCATCGATGACATCATCGATGACATCACTGATGACATCATCGATGACATCACTGATGACATCATCGATGACATCACTGATGACATCATCGATGACATCACTGATGACATCATCGATGACATCACTGATGACATCATCGATGACATCACTGATGACATCATCGATGACATCACTGATGACATCATCGATGACATCACGATGACATCATCGATGACATCATCGATGACATCACCGATGACATCATCGATGACATCACCGATGACATCATCGATGACATAACTGATGACATCACTGATGACATCACTGATGACATCATCGATAACATCACCGATTACATAATCGTTAACCTCACTGATGACATCATCGATGACATCAATTACATCACTGATGACAATCATTGACAACAATAATAACTTTATGGACAATTTCATTGTTGACATCACTGATGATCATCAATGAGTAACTTTGGTACAATCCCTTTCAGAGCAACTTTGGTACAGTCCCTTAAGGAGCGACTTAGGTGCCAAAGTTTTAAAGTACCTATATACTGTCCCTTTAAGAGCAGCTTAAGTATTGTCCCTTTAAAAGAGACTTAGGTGCCATCCTTTGAAGACCAGCTTAAGTACTGACCAGTTTAAGTACTGACGGAGTCTGTGCGCAAAGCGGTTCGGGCTGTATTAATCGCATAACAATGGATGGAAGAAGAAGAAGACGGATTACAATATAGTGCTTTTAAAAGCACTATTATGACATCATTAATAGTATATTGGTTGACATCATTTCCGAGATCACTGATAACAATAATTGACAACAATTATAACTTTATCGACAACGTCACGTTGACATCACTGATGACATCATCGATGACATCACTGATGACATCATCGATGACATCACTGATGACATCATCGATGACATCATCGATGACATCACTGATGACATCATCGATGACATCACTGATGACATCATCGATGACATCACTGATGACATCATCGATGACATCATCGATGACATCACCGATGACATCACCGATGACATCACCGATGACATCATCGATGACATCACCGATGACATCACTGATGACATCATCGATGACATCAACGATGACATCATCGATGACATCAACGATGACATCATCGATGACATCATCGATGACATCACTGATGATATCATCGATGACATCATCGATGACATCATCGATGACATCATTGATGACATCACTGATGACATCATCGATGACATCACTGATGACATCATCGATGACATCACTGATGACATCATCGATGACATCACTGATGACATCATCGATGACATCACTGATGACATCATCGATGACATCACTGATGACAATCATTGACAACAATAATAACTTTATGGACAATTTCATTGTTGACATCACTGATGATCATCAATGAGTAACTTTGGTACAATCCCTTTCAGAGCAACTTTGGTACAGTCCCTTAAGGAGCGACTTAGGTGCCAAAGTTTTAAGTACCTATATACTGTCCCTTTAAGAGCAGCTTAAGTATTGTCCCTTTAAAAGAGACTTAGGTGCCATCCTTTGAAGACCAGCTTAAGTACTGACCAGTTTAAGTACTGACGGAGTCTGTGCGCAAAGCGGTTCGGGCTGTATTAATCGCATAACAATGGATGGAAGAAGAAGAAGACGGATTACATATAGTGCTTTTAAAAGCACTATTATGACATCATTAATAGTATATTGGTTGACATCATTTCCGAGATCACTGATAACAATAATTGACAACAATTATAACTTTATCGACAACGTCACCGTTGACATCACTGATGACATCATCGATGACATCACTGATGACATCATCGATGACATCACTGATGACATCATCGATGACATCACTGATGACATCATCGATGACATCATCGATGACATCACTGATGACATCATCGATGACATCATTGATGACATCACTGATGACATCATCGATGACATCATTGATGACATCATCGATGACATCATCGATGACATCACTGATGACATCATCGATGACATCATTGATGACATCACTGATGACATCATCGATGACATCACTGATGACATCATCGATGACATCATGATGACATCATCGATGACATCACTGATGACATCATCGATGACATCACTGATGACATCATCGATGACATCACTGATGACATCATCGATGACATCATCGATGACATCATCGATGACATCATCGATGACATCACTGATGACATCACGATGACATCATCGATGACATCATCGATGACATCACCGATGACATCACGATGACATCATCGATGACATCATCGATGACATCATCGATGACATCACTGATGACATCATCGATGACATCACCGATGACATCATCGATGACATAACTGATGACATCACTGATGACATCACTGATGACATCATCGATGACATCACCGATTACATAATCGTTAACCTCACTGATGACATCATCGATGACATCAATACATCACTGATGACAATCATTGACAACAATAATAACTTTATGGACAATTTCATTGTTGACATCACTGATGATCATCAATGAGTAACTTTGGTACAATCCCTTTCAGAGCAACTTTGGTACAGTCCCTTAAGGAGCGACTTAGGTGCCAAAGTTTTAAAGTACCTATATACTGTCCCTTTAAGAGCAGCTTAAGTATTGTCCCTTTAAAAGAGACTTAGGTGCCATCCTTTGAAGACCAGCTTAAGTACTGACCAGTTTAAGTACTGACGGAGTCTGTGCGCAAAGCGGTTCGGGCTGTATTAATCGCATAACAATGGATGGAAGAAGAAGAAGACGGATTACAATATAGTGCTTTTAAAAGCACTATTATGACATCATTAATAGTATATTGGTTGACATCATTTCCGAGATCACTGATAACAATAATTGACAACAATTATAACTTTATCGACAACGTCACCGTTGACATCACTGATGACATCATCGATGACATCACTGATGACATCATCAGATGACATCACTGATGACATCATCGATGACATCATCGATGACATCACTGATGACATCATCAATGACATCATTGATGACATCACTGATGACATCATCGATGACATCATTGATGACATCATCGATGACATCATCGATGACATCACTGATGACATCATCGATGACATCATTGATGACATCACTGATGACATCATTGATGACATCACGATGACATCACTGATGACATCATCGATGACATCACTGATGACATCATCGATGACATCACTGATGACATCACTGATGACATCATCGATGACATCACTGATGACATCATCGATGACATCACTGATGACATCATCGATGACATCATCGATGACATCATCGATGACATCACTGATGACATCACCCATGACATCATCGATGACATCATCGATGACATCCCCGATGACATCACTGATGACATCATCGATGACATCATCGATGACATCACGATGACATCATCGATGACATCACTGATGACATCATCGATGACATCACTGATGACATCATCGATGACATCACTGATGACATCATGATGACATCACTGATGACATCATCGATGACATCACTGATGACATCATCGATGACATCACCGATGACATCATCGATGACATCATCGATGACATCACCGATGACATCATCGATGACATCACCGATGACATCATCGATGACATCACTGATGACATCATCGATGACATCATCGATGACATCACTGATGACATCATCGATGACATCATTGATGACATCACTGATGACATCATCGATGACATCATTGATGACATCACGATGACATCATCGATGACATCACTGATGACATCATCGATGACATCATTGATGACATCACGATGACATCATCGATGACATCACTGATGACATCATCGATGACATCACGATGACATCACTGATGACATCATCGATGAACATCACCAGATGACATCACTGATGTCATCGATGATGTCATCAGTGATGACATCATCGATGACATCACTGATGACATCATCGATGACATCACTGATGACATCATCGATGACATCACTGATGACATCATCGATGACATCACTGATGACATCATCGATGACATCACTGATGACATCATCGATGACATCACTGATGACATCATCGATGACATCACTGATGACATCATCGATGACATCACTGATGACATCATCGATGACATAACTGATGACATCACTGATGACATCATCGATAACATCACCGATTACATAATCGTTAACCTCACTGATGACATCATCGATGACATCAATTACATCACTGATGACAATCATTGACAACAATAATAACTTTATGGACAATTTCATTGTTGACATCACTGATGATCATCAATGAGTAACTTTGGTACAATCCCTTTCAGAGCAACTTTGGTACAGTCCCTTAAGGAGCGACTTAGGTGCCAAAGTTTTAAAGTACCTATATACTGTCCCTTTAAGAGCAGCTTAAGTATTGTCCCTTTAAAAGAGACTTAGGTGCCATCCTTTGAAGACCAGCTTAAGTACTGACCAGTTTAAGTACTGACGGAGTCTGTGCGCAAAGCGGTTCGGGCTGTATTAATCGCATAACAATGGATGGAAGAAGAAGAAGACGGATTACAATATAGTGCTTTTAAAGCACTATTATGACATCATTAATAGTATATTGGTTGACATCATTTCGAGATCACTGATAACAATAATTGACAACAATTATAACTTTATCGACAACGTCACCGTTGACATCACTGATGACATCATCGATGACATCACTGATGACATCATCGATGACATCACTGATGACATCATCGATGACATCATCGATGACATCACTGATGACATCACTGATGACATCATCGATGACATCACTGATGACATCATCGATGACATCATCGATGACATCACGATGACATCATCGATGACATCATCGATGACATCATCGATGACATCACTGATGACATCATCGATGACATCATCGATGACATCACTGATGACATCATCGATGACATCATCGATGACATCACTGATGACATCATCGATGACATCATTGATGACATCATCGATGACATCATCGATGACATCACTGATGACATCATCGATGACATCATTGATGACATCACTGATGACATCATCGATGACATCACTGATGACATCATCGATGACATCACGATGACATCACTGATGACATCATCGATGACATCACTGATGACATCATCGATGACATCACTGATGACATCACGATGACATCATCGATGACATCACTGATGACATCATCGATGACATCACTGATGACATCATCGATGACATCATCGATGACATCACTGATGACATCATCAAGACATCATGATGACATCACTGATGACATCATCGATGAAATCATTGATGACATCATCGATGACATCATCGATGACATCACTGATGACATCATCGATGACATCATTGATGACATCAATGATGGACATCATTGATGACATCATCGATGACATCACTGATGACATCATCGATGACATCACTGATGACATCATCGATGACATCACTGATGACATCACTGATGACATCATCGATGACATCACTGATGACATCATCGATGACATCACTGATGACATCATCGATGAATCATCGATGACATCATCGATGACATCACTGATGACATCACCATGACATCATCGATGACATCATCGATGACATCACCGATGACATCACTGATGACATCATCGATGACATCATCGATGACATCACCGATGACATCATCGATGACATCATGATGACATCATCGATGACATCACTGATGACATCATCGATGACATCACTGATGACATCACTGATGACATCACGATGACATCATCGATGACATCACTGATGACATCATCGATGACATCACTGATGACATCATCGATGACATCATCGATGACATCACGATGACATCATCGATGACATCACGATGACATCATCGATGACATCACTGATGACATCATCGATGACATCATCGATGACATCACTGATGACATCATCGATGACATCATGGATGACATCACTGATGACATCATCGATGACATCATGATGACATCATCGATGACATCATCGATGACATCACTGATGACATCATCGATGACATCACTTGATGACATCACTGATGACATCACCGATGACATCACTGATGACATCATCGATGACATCACCGATGACATCACTGATGACATCATCGATGACATCATCGATGACATCATCGATGACATCACTGATGACATCATCGATGACATCACTGATGACATCATCGATGATGTCATCGATGACATCATCGATGACATCACTGATGACATCATCGATGACATCACTGATGACATCATCGATGACATCACTGATGACATCATCGATGACATCACTGATGACATCATCGATGACATCACCGATGACATCATCGATGACATCACCGATGACATCATCGATGACATAACTGATGACATCACTGATGACATCACGATGACATCAGCGATGACATCACTGATGACATCATCGATGACATCACCGATTACATAATCGTTAACCTCACTGATGACATCATCGATGACATCAATTACATCACTGATGACAATCATTGACAACAATAATAACTTTATGGACAATTTCATTGTTGACATCACTGATGATCATCAATGAGTAACTTTGGTACAATCCCTTTCAGAGCAACTTTGGTACAGTCCCTTAAGGAGCGACTTAGGTGCCAAAGTTTTAAAGTACCTATATACTGTCCCTTTAAGAGCAGCTTAAGTATTGTCCCTTTAAAAGAGACTTAGGTGCCATCCTTTGAAGACCAGCTTAAGTACTGACCAGTTTAAGTACTGACGGAGTCTGTGCGCAAAGCGGTTCGGGCTGTATTAATCGCATAACAATGGATGGAAGAAGAAGAAGACGGATTACAATATAGTGCTTTTAAAAGCACTATTATGACATCATTAATAGTATATTGGTTGACATCATTTCCGAGATCACTGATAACAATAATTGACAACAATTATAACTTTATCGACAACGTCACCGTTGACATCACTGATGACATCATCGATGACATCACTGATGACATCATCGATGACATCACTGATGACATCATCGATGACATCATCGATGACATCACTGATGACATCATCGATGACATCACTGATGACATCATCGATGACATCACTGATGACATCATCGATGACATCATCGATGACATCACCGATGACATCACCGATGACATCATCGATGACATCATCGATGACATCACCGATGACATCACTGATGACATCATCGATGACATCACGATGACATCATCGATGACATCATCGATGACATCATCGATGACATCATCGATGACATCACTGATGACATCATCGATGACATCATCGATGACATCATCGATGACATCATCGATGACATCATTGATGACATCATCGATGACATCACTGATGACATCATCGATGACATCACTGATGACATCATCGATGACATCACTGATGACATCATCGATGACATCACTGATGACATCATCGATGACATCACTGATGACAATCATTGACAACAATAATAACTTTATGGACAATTTCATTGTTGACATCACTGATGATCATCAATGAGTAACTTTGGTACAATCCCTTTCAGAGCAACTTTGGTACAGTCCCTTAAGGAGCGACTTAGGTGCCAAAGTTTTAAAGTACCTATATACTGTCCCTTTAAGAGCAGCTTAGTATTGTCCCTTTAAAAGAGACTTAGGTGCCATCCTTTGAAGACCAGCTTAAGTACTGACCAGTTTAAGTACTGACGGAGTCTGTGCGCAAAGCGGTTCGGGCTGTATTAATCGCATAACAATGGATGGAAGAAGAAGAAGACGGATTACAATATAGTGCTTTTAAAAGCACTATTATGACATCATTAATAGTATATTGGTTGACATCATTTCCGAGATCACTGATAACAATAATTGACAACAATTATAACTTTATCGACAACGTCACCGTTGACATCACTAATGACATCATCGATGACATAACTGATGACATCATCGATGACATCATCGATGACATCATCGATGACATCACCGATGACATCACTGATGACATCATCGATGACATCACCGATGACATCATCGATGACATCATCGATGACATCACTGATGACATCATCGATGACATCATTGATGACATCACTGATGACATCATCGATGACATCATTGATGACATCACTGATGACATCACCGATGACATCATTGATGACATCATCGATGACATCATCGATGACATCACTGATGACATCACTGATGACATTATCGATGACATCACCGATGACATCATCGATGACATCATCGATGACATCATCGATGACATCATCGATGACATCACTGATGACATCACCGATGACATCACTGATGACATCACCGATGACATCACTGATGACATCACCGATGACATCATCGATGACATCATCGATGACATCACTGATGACATCACCGATGACATCATCGATGACATCACTGATGACATCATCGATGACATCACTGATGACATCATCGATGACATCACTGATGACATCATCGATGACATCATCGATGACATCATCGATGACATCACTGATGACATCATCGATGACATCATCGATGACATCATCGATGACATCACCGATGACATCACTGATGATATCATCGATGACATCATCGATGACATCATCGATGACATCATCGATGACATCATCGATGACATCATCGATGACATCACTGATGACATCATCGATGACATCATTGATGACATCACTGATGACATCACCGATGACATCACTGATGACATCATCGATGACATCACCGATGACATCACCGATGACATCATCGATGACATCATCGATGACATCATCGATGACATCACTGATGACATCATCGATGACATCACTGATGACATCATCGATGACATCACTGATGACATCATCGATGACATCACTGATGACATCATCGATGACATCACTGATGACATAATCGATGACATCACTGATGACATCATCGATGACATCACTGATGACATCATCGATGACATCACGATGACATCATCGATGACATCACCGATGACATCATCGATGACATCACCGATGACATCATCGATGACATAACTGATGACATCACTGATGACATCACTGATGACATCATCGATAACATCACCGATTACATAATCGTTAACCTCACTGATGACATCATCGATGACATCAATTACATCACTGATGACAATCATTGACAACAATAATAACTTTATGGACAATTTCATTGTTGACATCACTGATGATCATCAATGAGTAACTTTGGTACAATCCCTTCAGAGCAACTTTGGTACAGTCCCTTAAGGAGCGACTTAGGTGCAAAGTTTTAAAGTACCTATATACTGTCCCTTTAAGAGCAGCTTAAGTATTGTCCCTTTAAAAGAGACTTAGGTGCCATCCTTTGAAGACCAGCTTAAGTACTGACCAGTTTAAGTACTGACGGAGTCTGTGCGCAAAGCGGTTCGGGCTGTATTAATCGCATAACAATGGATGGAAGAAGAAGAAGACGGATTACAATATAGTGCTTTTAAAAGCACTATTATGACATCATTAATAGTATATTGGTTGACATCATTTCCGAGATCACTGATAACAATAATTGACAACAATTATAACTTTATCGACAACGTCACCGTTGACATCACTGATGACATCATCGATGACATCACTGATGACATCATCGATGACATCACTGATGACATCATCGATGACATCATCGATGACATCACTGATGACATCATCGATGACATCATTGATGACATCACTGATGACATCATCGATGACATCATGATGACATCATCGATGACATCATCGATGACATCACTGATGACATCATCGATGACATCATGATGACATCACTGATGACATCATGATGACATCATCGATGACATCACTGATGACATCATCGATGACATCACTGATGACATCATCGATGACATCATCGATGACATCACGATGACATCATCGATGACATCATCGATGACATCATCGATGACATCACTGATGACATCATCGATGACATCATCGATGACATCACTGATGACATCATCGATGACATCATGATGACATCACTGATGACATCATCGATGACATCATTGATGACATCATCGATGACATCATCGATGACATCACTGATGACATCATCGATGAATCATTGATGACATCACTGATGACATCACCGATGACATCATCGATGACATCACTGATGACATCATCGATGACATCACTGATGACATCACTGATGACATCATCGATGACATCATCGATGACGTCATCGATGACATCATCGATGACATCACTGATGACATCATCGATGACATCACTGATGACATCATCGATGACATCACTGATGACATCATCGATGACATCACTGATGACATCATCGATGACATCACTGATGACACATCGATGACATCACTGATGACATCATCGATGACATCACGATGACATCATCGATGACATCACCGATGACATCATCGTGACATCACCGATGACATCATCGATGACATCACTGATGACATCATGATGACATCACTGATGACATCATCGATAACATCACCGATTACATAATCGTTAACCCATGATGACATCATCGATGACATCAATTACATCACTGATGACAATCATTGACAACAATAATAACTTTATGGACAATTTCATTGTTGACATCACTGATGATCATCAATGAGTAACTTTGGTACAATCCCTTTCAGAGCAACTTTGGTACAGTCCCTAAGGATCGACTTAGGTGCCAAAGTTTTAAAGTACCTATATACTGTCCTTTAAGAGCAGCTTAAGTATTGTCCCTTAAAAGAGACTTAGGTGCCATCCTTTGAAGACCAGCTTAAGTACTGACCAGTTTAAGTACTGACGGAGTCTGTGCGCAAAGCGGTTCGGGCTGTATTAATCGCCATAACAATGGATGGAAGAAGAAGAAGACGGATTACAATTTAGTGCTTTTAAAAGCACTATTATGACATCATTAATAGTATATTGGTTGACATCATTCCGAGATCACTGATAACAATAATTGACAACAATTATAACTTTATCGACAACGTCACCGTTGACATCACTGATGACATCATCGATGACATCACTGATGACATCATCGATGACATCACTGATGACATCATCGATGACATCATCGATGACATCACTGATGACATCATCGATGACATCACGATGACATCATCGATGACATCACTGATGACATAATCGATGACATCATCGATGACATCACGATGACATCACCGATGACATCATCGATGACATCATCGATGACATCACGATGACATCATGATGACATCATCGATGACATCAACGATGACATCATCGATGACATCAACGATGACATCATCGATGACATCATCGATGACATCACTGATGACATCATCGATGACATCATCGATGACATCATCGATGACATCATCGATGACATCACTGATGACATCATCGATGACATCACTGATGAAATCACGATGACATCACTGATGACATCATCGATGACATCATGATGACATCATCGATGACATCACTGATGACATCATCGATGACATAACTGATGACCATCATTGACATCAATAATAACTTTATGACCAATTTCATTGTTGACATCACTGATGATCATCAATGAGTAACTTTGGTACATCCCTTTCAGAGCAACTTTGGTACAGTCCCTTAAGGAGCGACTTAGGTGCCAAAGTTTTAAAGTACCTATATACATTCCTTTAAGAGCATCTTAAGTATTGTCCCTTAAAAGAGACTTAGGTGCCATCCTTTGAAGACAGCTTAAGTACTGACCAGTTTAGTACTGACGGAGTCTGTGCGCAAAGCGGTTCGGGCTGTATAATGCATAACAATGGATGGAAGAAGAGAAGACGGATTACAATATAGTGCTTTAAAAAGCATATTATGACATCATTAATAGTATATGGTTGACATCATTTCCGAGATCACTGATAACATAATGACAACAATTAAACTTTATCGACAACGTCACCGTTGACATCACTGATGACATCACGATGACATCACATGATGACATCATCGATGACATCCACTGATGACATCATCGATGACATCACTGATGACATCATCGATGACATCATCGATGACATCACTGATGACATCATCGATGACATCATCATGATGACATCACTGATGACATCATCGATGACATCATTGATGACATCATCGATGACATCATCGATGACATCACTGATGACATCATCGATGACATCATTGATGACATCACTGATGACATCATCGATGACATCACTGATGACATCATCGATGACATCACTGATGACATCATCGATGACATCACTGATGACATCATCGATGACATCACTGATGACATCATCGATGACATCACTGATGACATCATCGATGACATCATCGATGACACATCGATGACATCATCGATGACATCACTGATGACATCACCGATGACATCATCGATGACATCATCGATGACATCACCGATGACATCACCGATGACATCATCGATGACATCATCGATGACATCATCGATGACATCACTGATGACATCATCGATGACATCACGATGACATCATCGATGACATCACTGATGACATCACTGATGACATCACTGATGACATCATCGATGACATCACCGATTACATAATCGTTAACCTCACTGATGACATCATCGATGACATCAATTACATCACTGATGACAATCATTGACAACAATAATAACTTTATGGACAATTTCATTGTTGACATCACTGATGATCATCAATGAGTAACTTTGGTACAATCCCTTTCAGAGCAACTTTGGTACAGTCCCTTAAGGAGCGACTTAGGTGCCAAAGTTTTAAAGTACCTATATACTGTCCCTTTAAGAGCAGCTTAAGTATTGTCCCTTTAAAAGAGACTTAGGTGCCATCCTTTGAAGACCAGCTTAAGTACTGACCAGTTTAAGTACTGACGGAGTCTGTGCGCAAAGCGGTTCGGGCTGTATTAATCGCATAACAATGGATGGAAGAAGAAGAAGACGGATTACAATATAGTGCTTTTAAAAGCACTATTATGACATCATTAATAGTATATTGGTTGACATCATTTCCGAGATCACTGATAACAATAATTGACAACAATTATAACTTTATCGACAACGTCACCGTTGACATCACTGATGACATCATCGATGACATCACTGATGACATCATCGATGACATCACTGATGACATCATCGATGACATCATCGATGACATCACTGATGACATCATCAATGACATCATTGATGACATCACTGATGACATCATCGATGACATCATTGATGACATCATCGATGACATCATCGATGACATCACTGATGACATCATCGATGACATCATTGATGACATCAATGATGACATCATTGATGACATCATCGATGACATCACTGATGACATCATCGATGACATCACTGATGACATCATCGATGACATCACTGATGACATCCCTGATGACATCATCGATGACATCACTGATGACATCATCGATGACATCACTGATGACATCATCGATGACATCATCGATGACATCATCGATGACATCACTGATGACATCACCGATGACATCACGATGACATCATCGATGACATCATCGATGACATCACTGATGACATCATCGATGACATCATCGATGACATCATCGATGACATCATCGATGACATCACTGATGACATCATCGATGACATCACTGATGACATCATCGATGACATCACTGATGACATCACTGATGACATCACGATGACATCATCGATGACATCACTGATGACATCATCGATGACATCACTGATGACATCATCGATGACATCATCGATGACATCACCGATGACATCATCGATGACATCACCGATGACATCATCGATGACATCACTGATGACATCATCGATGACATCATCGATGACATCACTGATGACATCATCGATGACATCATTGATGACATCACTGATGACATCATCGATGACATCATCGATGACATCATCGATGACATCACGATGACATTCATCGATGACATCACTGATGACATCATCGATGACATCATGATGACATCATCGATGACATCACCGATGACATCACTGATGACATCATCGATGACATCATCGATGACATCACTGATACATCATCACGATGACATCATCGATGACATCATCGATGACATCACTGATGACATCATCGATGACATCACTGATGACATCATCGATGACATCACTGATGACATCATCGATGACATCACTGATGACATCATCGATGACATCACTGATGACATCATCGATGACATCACCGATGACATCATCGATGACATCACCGATGACATCATCGATGACATCACGATGACATCATCGATGACATCACTGATGACATCACTGATGACATCATCGATGACATCACCGATTACATAATCGTTAACCTCACTGATGACATCATCGATGACATCAATTACATCACTGATGACAATCATTGACAACAATAATAACTTTATGGACAATTTCATTGTTGACATCACTGATGATCATCAATGAGTAACTTTGGTACAATCCCTTTCAGAGCAACTTTGGTACAGTCCCTTAAGGAGCGACTTAGGTGCCAAAGTTTTAAAGTACCTATATACTGTCCCTTTAAGAGCAGCTTAAGTATTGTCCCTTTAAAAGAGACTTAGGTGCCATCCTTTGAAGACCAGCTTAAGTACTGACCAGTTTAAGTACTGACGGAGTCTGTGCGCAAAGCGGTTCGGGCTGTATTAATCGCATAACAATGGATGGAAGAAGAAGAAGACGGATTACAATATAGTGCTTTTAAAAGCACTATTATGACATCATTAATAGTATATTGGTTGACATCATTTCCGAGATCACTGATAACAATAATTGACAACAATTATAACTTTATCGACAACGTCACCGTTGACATCACTGATGACATCATCGATGACATCACTGATGACATCATCGATGACATCACTGATGACATCATCGATGACATCATCGATGACATCACTGATGACATCACTGATGACATCATCGATGACATCACTGATGACATCATCGATGACATCATCGATGACATCATCGATGACATCATCGATGACATCACTGATGACATCATCGATGACATCACTGATGACATCATCGATGACATCATCGATGACATCACTGATGACATCATCGATGACATCATCGATGACATCACTGATGACATCATCGATGACATCATTGATGACATCATCGATGACATCATCGATGACATCACTGACATCATCGATGACATCATTGATGACATCACGATGACATCATCACATCGATGACATCACTGATGACATCACTGATGACATCATCGATGACATCACTGATGACATCATCGATGACATCACTGATGACATCATCGATGACATCACTGATGACATCACTGATGACATCATCGATGACATCACTGATGACATCATCGATGACATCACTGATGACATCATCGATGACATCATCGATGACATCACTGATGACATCATCAATGACATCATTGATGACATCACTGATGACATCATCGATGAAATCATCGATGACATCATCGATGACATCATCGATGACATCACTGATGACATCATCGATGACATCATTGATGACATCACTGATGACATCATTGATGACATCATCGATGACATCACTGATGACATCATCGATGACATCACTGATGACATCATCGATGACATCACTGATGACATCACTGATGACATCATCGATGACATCACTGATGACATCATCGATGACATCACTGATGACATCATCGATGACATCATCGATGACATCATCGATGACATCACTGATGACATCACCGATGACATCATCGATGACATCATCGATGACATCACCGATGACATCACTGATGACATCATCGATGACATCATCGATGACATCACCGATGACATCATCGATGACATCACTGATGACATCATCGATGACATCACTGATGACATCATCGATGACATCACTGATGACATCACTGATGACATCACTGATGACATCATCGATGACATCACTGATGACATCATCGATGACATCACTGATGACATCATCGATGACATCATCGATGACATCACGATGACATCATCGATGACATCACTGATGACATCATCGATGACATCACTGATGACATCATCGATGACATCATCGATGACATCACTGATGACATCATCGATGACATCATGATGACATCACTGATGACATCATCGATGACATCATTGATGACATCATCGATGACATCATCGATGACATCACTGATGACATCATCGATGACATCATTGATGACATCACTGATGACATCATCCGATGACATCACTGATGACATCACGATGACATCACGATGACATCATGATGACATCATCGATGACATCACTGATGACATCATCGATGACATCACTGATGACATCATCGATGACATCACTGATGACATCATCGATGACATCACTGATGACATCATCGATGACATCACTGATGACATCATCGATGACATCACTGATGACATCATCGATGACATCACTGATGACATCATCGATGACATCACTGATGACATCATCGATGACATCACTGATGACATCATCGATGACATCACCGATGACATCATCGATGACATCACCGATGACATCACTCGATGACATCACGATGACATCATCGATGACATCACTGATGACATCATCGATGACATCACCGATTACATAATCGTTAACCTCACTGATGACATCATCGATGACATCAATTACATCACTGATGACAATCATTGACAACAATAATAACTTTATGGACAATTTCATTGTTGACATCACTGATGATCATCAATGAGTAACTTTGGTACAATCCCTTTCAGAGCAACTTTGGTACAGTCCCTTAAGGAGCGACTTAGGTGCCAAAGTTTTAAAGTACCTATATACTGTCCCTTTAAGAGCAGCTTAAGTATTGTCCCTTTAAAAGAGACTTAGGTGCCATCCTTTGAAGACCAGCTTAAGTACTGACCAGTTTAAGTACTGACGGAGTCTGTGCGCAAAGCGGTTCGGGCTGTATTAATCGCATAACAATGGATGGAAGAAGAAGAAGACGGATTACAATATAGTGCTTTTAAAAGCACTATTATGACATCATTAATAGTATATTGGTTGACATCATTTCCGAGATCACTGATAACAATAATTGACAACAATTATAACTTTATCGACAACGTCACCGTTGACATCACTGATGACATCATCGATGACATCACTGATGACATCATCGATGACATCACTGATGACATCATCGATGACATCATCGATGACATCACTGATGACATCATGATGACATCATCGATGACATCACTGATGACATCATCGATGACATCATCGATGACATCATCGATGACATCACCGATGACATCACCGATGACATCATCGATGACATCACTGATGACATCATCGATGACATCATCGATGACATCACTGATGACATCATCGATGACATCATTGATGACATCATCGATGACATCATCGATGACATCACGATGACATCATCGATGACATCATCGATGACATCACGATGACATCATCGATGACATCATCGATGACATCACTGATGACATCACCGATGACATCACTGATGACATCATGATGACATCATCGATGACATCACTGATGACATCATCGATGACATCACTGATGACATCATCGATGACATCACTGATGACATCATCGATGACATCACTGATGACATCATTGACAACATCGATAATAACTGATGACATCATGATGACATCACTGATGACATCATCGATGACAACTTTGATACAATCACTTTCATGACATCATTGATGACATCATTGATGACACATCGATGACATCATTGAAAGTACATCATCGATACTGTCATCTTTAGAGCAGCTTAAGTATGACATTACAAGATGACATCATCGATGACATCACTTTGAAACCAGCTCAGTGATGACCGTTGAGTACTGACGGACATCACTGATGACATCATCGATGGGCTGTGATGACATCATCGATGACATCATGATGACATCAGAAGACATCACGGATGACATCATCGATGACATCAAAATGACATCATCGATGACATCATTAATGACATCATGGTTGACATCATCGATGATCACTGATGACAATCGATGACATCAAGATGACTTCATCGACAACGTCATCGATGACATCACTGATGACATCATCGATGACATCACTGATGACATCATCGATGACATCACTGATGACATCATCGATGACATCACTGATGACATCACTGATGACATCATCGATGACATCACTGATGACATCATCGATGACATCAGATGACATCACTGATGACATCATCGATGACATCACCGATGACATCATCGATGACATCACTGATGACATCATCGATGACATCATCGATGACATCATGATGACATCACGATGACATCATCGATGACATCACTGATGACATCATCGATGACATCACTGATGACATCACCGATGACATCACTGATGACATCACCGATGACATCATCGATGACATCATCGATGACATCACTGATGACATCATCGATGACATCACTGATGACATCATCGATGACATCATCGATGACATCACCGATGACATCATCGATGACATCATCGATGACATCATCGATGACATCACTGATGACATCATCGATGACATCATCGATGACATCACTGATGACATCATCGATGACATCATTGATGACATCACTGATGACATCATCGATGACATCATTGATGACATCATCGATGACATCACTGATGACATCATCGATGACATCATGATGACATCATTGATGACATCACCGATGACATCATCGATGACATCACTGATGACATCATCGATGACATCACTGATGACATCATCGATGATGACATCATCACTGATGACATCATCGATGACATCATCGATGACATCATCGATGACATCACTGATGACATCATCGATGACATCACTGATGACATCATCGATGACATCACTGATGACATCATCGATGACATCACTGATGACATCATCGATGACATCACTGATGACATCATCGATGACATCACTGATGACATCATCGATGACATCACTGATGACATCATCGATGACATCACCGATGACATCATCGATGACATCACCGATGACATCATCGATGACATCACCGATGACATCATCGATGACATAACTGATGACATCACTGATGACATCACTGATGACATCATCGATGACATCACCGATTACATAATCGTTAACCTCACTGATGACATCATCGATGACATCAATTACATCACTGATGACAATCATTGACAACAATAATAACTTTATGGACAATTTCATTGTTGACATCACTGATGATCATCAATGAGTAACTTTGGTACAATCCCTTTCAGAGCAACTTTGGTACAGTCCCTTAAGGAGCGACTTAGGTGCCAAAGTTTTAAAGTACCTATATACTGTCCCTTTAAGAGCAGCTTAAGTATTGTCCCTTTAAAAGAGACTTAGGTGCCATCCTTTGAAGACCAGCTTAAGTACTGACCAGTTTAAGTACTGACGGAGTCTGTGCGCAAAGCGGTTCGGGCTGTATTAATCGCATAACAATGGATGGAAGAAGAAGAAGACGGATTACAATATAGTGCTTTTAAAAGCACTATTATGACATCATTAATAGTATATTGGTTGACATCATTTCCGAGATCACTGATAACAATAATTGACAACAATTATAACTTTATCGACAACGTCACCGTTGACATCACTGATGACATCATCGATGACATCACTGATGACATCATCGATGACATCACTGATGACATCATCGATGACATCATCGATGACATCACTGATGACATCATCGATGACATCACTGATGACATCATCGATGACATCACTGATGACATCATCGATGACATCATCGATGACATCACCGATGACATCACGATGACATCATCGATGACATCATCGATGACATCATCGATGACATCACTGATGACATCATCGATGACATCAACGATGACATCATCGATGACATCAACGATGACATCATCGATGACATCATCGATGACATCACTGATGACATCATCGATGACATCATCGATGACATCATCGATGACATCATCGATGACATCACTGATGACATCATCGATGACATCACTGATGACATCATCGATGACATCACTGATGACATCATCGATGACATCACTGATGACATCATCGATGACATCACTGATGACATCATCGATGACATCACTGATGACAATCATTGACAACAATAATAACTTTATGGACAATTTCATTGTTGACATCACTGATGATCATCAATGAGTAACTTTGGTACAATCCCTTTCAGAGCAACTTTGGTACAGTCCCTTAAGGAGCGACTTAGGTGCCAAAGTTTTAAAGTACCTATATACTGTCCCTTTAAGAGCAGCTTAAGTATTGTCCCTTTAAAAGAGACTTAGGTGCCATCCTTTGAAGACCAGCTTAAGTACTGACCAGTTTAAGTACTGACGGAGTCTGTGCGCAAAGCGGTTCGGGCTGTATTAATCGCATAACAATGGATGGAAGAAGAAGAAGACGGATTACAATATAGTGCTTTTAAAAGCACTATTATGACATCATTAATAGTATATTGGTTGACATCATTTCCGAGATCACTGATAACAATAATTGACAACAATTATAACTTTATCGACAACGTCACCGTTGACATCACTGATGACATCATCGATGACATCACTGATGACATCATCGATGACATCACTGATGACATCATCGATGACATCATCGATGACATCACTGATGACATCATCGATGACATCACTGATGACATCATCGATGACATCATCGATGACATCATCTGATGACATCATCGATGACATCACTGATGACATCATCGATGACATCATTGATGACATCATTGATGACATCATCGATGACATCATCGATGACATCACTGATGACATCATCGATGACATCATCGATGACATCACTGATGACATCACGATGACATCATTGATGACATCATCGATGACATCATCGATGACATCACTGATGACATCATCGATGACATCATTGATGACATCACTGATGACATCATCGATGACATCACTGATGACATCATCGATGACATCATGATGACATCACTGATGACATCATCGATGACATCATCGATGACATCATCGATGACATCACTGATGACATCATCGATGACATCACTGATGACATCATCGATGACATCACTGATGACATCATCGATGACATCACTGATGACATCATCGATGACATCACTGATGACATCATCGATGACATCACTGATGACATCATCGATGACATCACTGATGACATCATCGATGACATCAACGATGACATCATCGATGACATCACCGATGACATCATCGATGACATCACCGATGACATCATCGATGACATCACTGATGACATCACTGATGACATCATCGATGACATCACCGATTACATAATCGTTAACCTCACTGATGACATCATCGATGACATCAATTACATCACTGATGACAATCATTGACAACAATAATAACTTTATGGACAATTTCATTGTTGACATCACTGATGATCATCAATGAGTAACTTTGGTACAATCCCTTTCAGAGCAACTTTGGTACAGTCCCTTAAGGAGCGACTTAGGTGCCAAAGTTTTAAAGTACCTATATACTGTCCCTTTAAGAGCAGCTTAAGTATTGTCCCTTTAAAAGAGACTTAGGTGCCATCCTTTGAAGACCAGCTTAAGTACTGACCAGTTTAAGTACTGACGGAGTCTGTGCGCAAAGCGGTTCGGGCTGTATTAATCGCATAACAATGGATGGAAGAAGAAGAAGACGGATTACAATATAGTGCTTTTAAAAGCACTATTATGACATCATTAATAGTATATTGGTTGACATCATTTCCGAGATCACTGATAACAATAATTGACAACAATTATAACTTTATCGACAACGTCACCGTTGACATCACTGATGACATCATCGATGACATCACTGATGACATCATCGATGACATCACTGATGACATCATCGATGACATCATCGATGACATCACTGATGACATCACTGATGACATCATCGATGACATCACTGATGACATCATCGATGACATCATCGATGACATCACGATGACATCATCGATGACATCACGATGACATCATCGATGACATCACTGATGACATCATCGATGACATCATCGATGACATCACTGATGACATCATCGATGACATCATCGATGACATCACTGATGACATCATCGATGACATCATCGATGACATCATCGATGACATCATCGATGACATCACTGATGACATCATCGATGACATCATCGATGACATCACTGATGACATCATCGATGACATCACTGATGACATCATCGATGACATCATCGATGACATCACTGATGACATCATCGATGACATCACTGATGACATCATCGATGACATCACTGATGACATCATCGATGACATCACTGATGACATCACTGATGACATCATCGATGACATCACTGATGACATCATCGATGACATCACTGATGACATCATCGATGACATCATCGATGACATCATCGATGACATCACTGATGACATCACCGATGACATCATCGATGACATCATCGATGACATCATCGATGACATCACTGATGACATCATCGATGACATCATCGATGACATCATCGATGACATCACGATGACATCACTGATGACATCATCGATGACATCATCGATGACATCACTGATGACATCATCGATGACATCACTGATGACATCATCGATGACATCACTGATGACATCATCGATGACATCACTGATGACATCACTGATGACATCACTGATGACATCATCGATGACATCATGATGACATCATCGATGACATCACTGATGACATCATCGATGACATCATTGATGACATCACCGATGACATCATCGATGACATCACGATGACATCATCGATGACATCACTGATGACATCATCGATGACATCATCGATGACATCACTGATGACATCATCGATGACATCATTGATGACATCACTGATGACATCATCGATGACATCATTGATGACATCATCGATGACATCATCGATGACATCACTGATGACATCATCGATGACATCATGATGACATCACTGATGACATCACCGATGACATCACTGATGACATCATCGATGACATCACCGATGACATCACTGATGACATCATCGATGACATCATCGATGACATCATCGATGACATCACTGATGACATCATCGATGACATCATGACATCACTGATGACATCATCGATGACATCACTGATGACATCATCGATGACATCACTGATGACATCATCGATGACATCACTGATGACATCATCGATGACATCACTGATGACATCATCGATGACATCACTGATGACATCATCGATGACATCACCGATGACATCATCGATGACATCACCGATGACATCATCGATGACATCACTGATGACATCACTGATGACATCACGATGACATCATCGATGACATCACTGATGACATCATCGATGACATCACCGATTACATAATCGTTAACCTCACTGATGACATCATCGATGACATCAATTACATCACTGATGACAATCATTGACAACAATAATAACTTTATGGACATTTCATTGTTGACATCACTGATGATCATCAATGAGTAACTTTGGTACAATCCCTTTCAGAGCAACTTTGGTACAGTCCCTTAAGGAGCGACTTAGGTGCCAAAGTTTTAAAGTACCTATATACTGTCCCTTTAAGAGCAGCTTAAGTATTGTCCCTTTAAAAGAGACTTAGGTGCCATCCTTTGAAGACCAGCTTGAGTACTGACCAGTTTAAGTACTGACGGAGTCTGTGCGCAAAGCGGTTCGGGCTGTATTAATCGCATAACAATGGATGGAAGAAGAAGAAGACGGATTACAATATAGTGCTTTTAAAAGCACTATTATGACATCATTAATAGTATATTGGTTGACATCATTTCCGAGATCACTGATAACAATAATTGACAACAATTATAACTTTATCGACAACGTCACCGTTGACATCACTGATGACATCATCGATGACATCACTGATGACATCATCGATGACATCACTGATGACATCATCGATGACATCATCGATGACATCACTGATGACATCATCGATGACATCACTGATGACATCATCGATGACATCACTGATGACATCATCGATGACATCATCGATGACATCACCGATGACATCACCGATGACATCATCGATGACATCATCGATGACATCACGATGACATCACTGATGACATCATCGATGACATCACGATGACATCATCGATGACATCAACGATGACATCATCGATGACATCATCGATGACATCACTGATGACATCATCGATGACATCATCGATGACATCATCGATGACATCACTGATGACATCATCGATGACATCACTGATGACATCATCGATGACATCACTGATGACATCATCGATGACATCACTGATGACATCATCGATGACATCACTGATGACATCATCGATGACATCACTGATGACAATCATTGACAACAATAATAACTTTATGGACAATTTCATTGTTGACATCACTGATGATCATCAATGAGTAACTTTGGTACAATCCCTTTCAGAGCAACTTTGGTACAGTCCTTAAGGAGCGACTTAGGTGCCAAAGTTTTAAAGTACCTATATACTGTCCCTTTAAGAGCAGCTTAAGTATTGTCCCTTTAAAAGAGACTTAGGTGCCATCCTTTGAAGACCAGCTTAAGTACTGACCAGTTTAAGTACTGACGGAGTCTGTGCGCAAAGCGGTTCGGGCTGTATTAATCGCATAACAATGGATGGAAGAAGAAGAAGACGGATTACAATATAGTGCTTTTAAAAGCACTATTATGACATCATTAATAGTATATTGGTTGACATCATTTCCGAGATCACTGATAACAATAATTGACAACAATTATAACTTTATCGACAACGTCACCGTTGACATCACTGATGACATCATCGATGACATCACTGATGACATCATCGATGACATCACTGATGACATCATCGATGACATCACTGATGACATCATCGATGACATCATCGATGACATCACTGATGACATCATCGATGACATCATTGATGACATCACTGATGACATCATCGATGACATCATTGATGACATCATCGATGACATCATCGATGACATCACTGATGACATCATCGATGACATCATTGATGACATCACTGATGACATCATCGATGACATCACTGATGACATCATCGATGACATCACTGATGACATCATCGATGACATCACTGATGACATCATCGATGACATCACTGATGACATCATCGATGACATCACTGATGACATCATCGATGACATCACTGATGACATCATCGATGACATCATCGATGACATCATCGATGACATCATCGATGACATCACTGATGACATCACCGATGACATCATCGATGACATCATCGATGACATCATCGATGACATCACCGATGACATCACGATGACATCATCGATGACATCATCGATGACATCATCGATGACATCATGATGACATCATCGATGACATCACGATGACATCATCGATGACATAACTGATGACATCACTGATGACATCACTGATGACATCATCGATGACATCACCGATTACATAATCGTTAACCTCACTGATGACATCATCGATGACATCAATTACATCACTGATGACAATCATTGACAACAATAATAACTTTATGGACAATTTCATTGTTGACATCACTGATGATCATCAATGAGTAACTTTGGTACAATCCCTTTCAGAGCAACTTTGGTACAGTCCCTTAAGGAGCGACTTAGGTGCCAAAGTTTTAAAGTACCTATATACTGTCCTTTAAGAGCAGCTTAAGTATTGTCCCTTTAAAGGGACTTAGGTGCCATCCTTTGAAGACCAGCTTAAGTACTGACCAGTTTAAGTACTGACGGAGTCTGTGCGCAAAGCGGTTCGGGCTGTATTAATCGCATAACAATGGATGGAAGAAGAAGAAGACGGATTACAATATAGTGCTTTTAAAAGCACTATTATGACATCATTAATAGTATATTGGTTGACATCATTTCCGAGATCACTGATAACAATAATTGACAACAATTATAACTTTATCGACAACGTCACCGTTGACATCACTGATGACATCATCGATGACATCACTGATGACATCATCGATGACATCACTGATGACATCATCGATGACATCATCGATGACATCACTGATGACATCATCGATGACATCATTGATGACATCACTGATGACATCATCGATGACATCATTGATGACATCATCGATGACATCATCGATGACATCACTGATGACATCATCGATGACATCATTGATGACATCACTGATGACATCATTGATGACATCATCGATGACATCACTGATGACATCATCGATGACATCACTGATGACATCATCGATGACATCACTGATGACATCACTGATGACATCATCGATGACATCACTGATGACATCATCGATGACATCACTGATGACATCATCGATGACATCATCGATGACATCATCGATGACATCACTGATGACATCACCGATGACATCATCGATGACATCATCGATGACATCACCGATGACATCACTGATGACATCACGATGACATCATCGATGACATCACCGATGACATCATCGATGACATCACTGATGACATCATCGATGACATCACTGATGACATCATCGATGACATCACTGATGACATCACTGATGACATCACTGATGACATCATCGATGACATCACTGATGACATCATCGATGACATCACTGATGACATCATCGATGACATCATCGATGACATCACCGATGACATCATCGATGACATCACGATGACATCATCGATGACATCACTGATGACATCATCGATGACATCACGATGACATCACTGATGACATCATCGATGACATCATGATGACATCACTGATGACATCATCGATGACATCATTGATGACATCATCGATGACATCATCGATGACATCACTGATGACATCATCGATGACATCAGTGATGACATCACTGATGACATCATCGATGACATCACTGATGACATCATCGATGACATCACCGATGACATCACTGATGACATCATCGATGACATCATCGATGACATCATCGATGACATCACTGATGACATCATCGATGACATCACTGATGACATCATCGATGACATCACTGATGACATCATCGATGACATCACTGATGACATCATCGATGACATCACTGATGACATCATCGATGACATCACTGATGACATCATCGATGACATCACTGATGACATCATCGATGACATCACCGATGACATCATCGATGACATCACCGATGACATCATCGATGACATCACCGATGACATCATCGATGACATAACTGATGACATCACTGATGACATCATCGATGACATCACCGATTACATAATCGTTAACCTCACTGATGACATCATCGATGACATCAATTACATCACTGATGACAATCATTGACAACAATAATAACTTTATGGACAATTTCATTGTTGACATCACTGATGATCATCAATGAGTAACTTTGGTACAATCCCTTTCAGAGCAACTTTGGTACAGTCCCTTAAGGAGCGACTTAGGTGCCAAAGTTTTAAAGTACCTATATACTGTCCCTTTAAGAGCAGCTTAAGTATTGTCCCTTTAAAAGAGACTTAGGTGCCATCCTTTGAAGACCAGCTTAAGTACTGACCAGTTTAAGTACTGACGGAGTCTGTGCGCAAAGCGGTTCGGGCTGTATTAATCGCATAACAATGGATGGAAGAAGAAGAAGACGGATTACAATATAGTGCTTTTAAAAGCACTATTATGACATCATTAATAGTATATTGGTTGACATCATTTCCGAGATCACTGATAACAATAATTGACAACAATTATAACTTTATCGACAACGTCACCGTTGACATCACTGATGACATCATCGATGACATCACTGATGACATCATCGATGACATCACTGATGACATCATCGATGACATCATCGATGACATCACTGATGACATCACTGATGACATCATCGATGACATCACTGATGACATCATCGATGACATCATCGATGACATCATCGATGACATCATCGATGACATCACTGATGACATCATCGATGACATCACTGATGACATCATCGATGACATCATCGATGACATCACTGATGACATCATCGATGACATCATCGATGACATCACTGATGACATCATCGATGACATCACTGATGACATCATCGATGACATCACGGACATCACTGATGACATCATCGATGACATCATCGATGACATCACTGATGACATCATCGATGACATCACTGATGACATCATCGATGACATCATCGATGACATCACTGATGACATCATCGATGACATCACTGATGACATCATCGATGACATCACTGATGACATCATCGATGACATCACTGATGACATCACTGATGACATCATCGATGACATCACTGATGACATCATCGATGACATCACTGATGACATCATCGATGACATCATCGATGACATCACTGATGACATCATCGATGACATCATTGATGACATCACTGATGACATCATCGATGACATCATTGATGACATCATCGATGACATCATCGATGACATCACTGATGACATCATCGATGACATCATTGATGACATCACTGATGACATCATGATGACATCATCGATGACATCACTGATGACATCATCGATGACATCACTGATGACATCATCGATGACATCACTGATGACATCATGATGACATCATCGATGACATCACTGATGACATCATCGATGACATCACTGATGACATCATCGATGACATCATCGATGACATCATCGATGACATCACTGATGACATCACCGATGACATCATCGATGACATCATCGATGACATCACCGATGACATCACTGATGACATCATCGATGACATCATCGATGACATCACCGATGACATCATCGATGACATCACTGATGACATCATCGATGACATCACTGATGACATCATCGATGACATCACTGATGACATCATCGATGACATCACTGATGACATCATCGATGACATCACTGATGACATCATCGATGACATCACTGATGACATCATCGATGACATCATCGATGACATCACTGATGACATCATCGATGACATCACTGATGACATCATCGATGACATCACTGATGACATCATCGATGACATCATCGATGACATCACTGATGACATCATCGATGACATCATCGATGACATCACTGATGACATCATCGATGACATCATTGATGACATCATCGATGACATCATCGATGACATCACTTGATGACATCATCGATGACATCATCGATGACATCACTGATGACATCATCGATGACATCACTGATGACATCATCGATGACATCACGATGACATCACTGATGACATCATCGATGACATCATCGATGACATCATCGATGACATCACTGATGACATCATCGATGACATCACTGATGACATCATCGATGACATCACTGATGACATCATCGATGACATCACTGATGACATCATCGATGACATCACTGATGACATCATCGATGACATCACTGATGACATCATCGATGACATCACTGATGACATCATCGATGACATCACGATGACATCATCGATGACATCACGATGACATCATCGATGACATCACCGATGACATCATCGATGACATAACTGATGACATCACTGATGACATCATCGATGACATCACCGATTACATAATCGTTAACCTCACTGATGACATCATCGATGACATCAATTACATCACTGATGACAATCATTGACAACAATAATAACTTTATGGACAATTTCATTGTTGACATCACTGATGATCATCAATGAGTAACTTTGGTACAATCCCTTTCAGAGCAACTTTGGTACAGTCCCTTAAGGAGCGACTTAGGTGCCAAAGTTTTAAAGTACCTATATACTGTCCCTTTAAGAGCAGCTTAAGTATTGTCCCTTTAAAAGAGACTTAGGTGCCATCCTTTGAAGACCAGCTTAAGTACTGACCAGTTTAAGTACTGACGGAGTCTGTGCGCAAAGCGGTTCGGGCTGTATTAATCGCATAACAATGGATGGAAGAAGAAGAAGACGGATTACAATATAGTGCTTTTAAAAGCACTATTATGACATCATTAATAGTATATTGGTTGACATCATTTCCGAGATCACTGATAACAATAATTGACAACAATTATAACTTTATCGACAACGTCACCGTTGACATCACTGATGACATCATCGATGACATCACTGATGACATCATCGATGACATCACTGATGACATCATCGATGACATCATCGATGACATCACTGATGACATCACTGATGACATCATCGATGACATCACTGATGACATCATCGATGACATCATCGATGACATCATCGATGACATCATCGATGACATCACTGATGACATCATCGATGACATCATGATGACATCATCGATGACATCATCATCATCGATGACATCACTGATGACATCATCGATGACATCATCGATGACATCACCGATGACATCATCGATGACATCACTGATGACATCATCGATGACATCATCGATGACATCACTGATGACATCATCGATGACATCATCGATGACATCACTGATGACATCATCGATGACATCACTGATGACATCATCGATGACATCACCGATGACATCACTGATGACATCATCGATGACATCACTGATGACATCATCGATGACATCACCGATGACATCATCGATGACATCACTGATGACATCACTGATGACATCATCGATGACATCACTGATGACATCATCGATGACATCACTGATGACATCATCGATGACATCATCGATGACATCATCGATGACATCACTGATGACATCACCGATGACTTCATCGATGACATCATCGATGACATCACCGATGACATCACTGATGACATCATCGATGACATCATCGATGACATCACCGATGACATCATCGATGACATCACTGATGACATCATCGATGACATCACTGATGACATCATCGATGACATCACTGATGACATCACTGATGACATCACTGATGACATCATCGATGACATCACTGATGACATCATCGATGACATCACTGATGACATCATCGATGACATCATTGATGACATCACCGATGACATCATCGATGACATCACCGATGACATCATCGATGACATCACTGATGACATCATCGATGACATCATCGATGACATCACTGATGACATCATCGATGACATCATTGATGACATCACTGATGACATCATCGATGACATCATTGATGACATCATCGATGACATCATCGATGACATCACTGATGACATCATCGATGACATCATTGATGACATCACTGATGACATCATCGATGACATCACTGATGACATCATCGATGACATCACGATGACATCACTGATGACATCATCGATGACATCATCGATGACATCACTGATGACATCATCGATGACATCACTGATGACATCATCGATGACATCACTGATGACATCATCGATGACATCACTGATGACATCATCGATGACATCACTGATGACATCATCGATGACATCACTGATGACATCATCGATGACATCATGATGACATCATCGATGACATCACCGATGACATCATCGATGACATCACCGATGACATCATCGATGACATCACCGATGACATCATCGATGACATAACTGATGACATCACTGATGACATCACTGATGACATCATCGATGACATCACCGATTACATAATCGTTAACCTCACTGATGACATCATCGATGACATCAATTACATCACTGATGACAATCATTGACAACAATAATAACTTTATGGACAATTTCATTGTTGACATCACTGATGATCATCAATGAGTAACTTTGGTACAATCCCTTTCAGAGCAACTTTGGTACAGTCCCTTAAGGAGCGACTTAGGTGCCAAAGTTTTAAAGTACCTATATACTGTCCCTTTAAGAGCAGCTTAAGTATTGTCCCTTTAAAAGAGACTTAGGTGCCATCCTTTGAAGACCAGCTTAAGTACTGACCAGTTTAAGTACTGACGGAGTCTGTGCGCAAAGCGGTTCGGGCTGTATTAATCGCATAACAATGGATGGAAGAAGAAGAAGACGGATTACAATATAGTGCTTTTAAAAGCACTATTATGACATCATTAATAGTATATTGGTTGACATCATTTCCGAGATCACTGATAACAATAATTGACAACAATTATAACTTTATCGACAACGTCACCGTTGACATCACTGATGACATCATCGATGACATCACTGATGACATCATCGATGACATCACTGATGACATCATCGATGACATCACTGATGACATCATCGATGACATCACTGATGACATCATCGATGACATCACTGATGACATCATCGATGACATCATCGATGACATCACTGATGACATCATCGATGACATCATTGATGACATCATCGATGACATCATCGATGACATCATGATGACATCATCGATGACATCATGATGACATCACTGATGACATCATCGATGACATCACTGATGACATCATCGATGACATCACTGATGACATCATCGATGACATCACGATGACATCACTGATGACATCATCGATGACATCACTGATGACATCATCGATGACATCACTGATGACATCATCGATGACATCACTGATGACATCATCGATGACATCACTGATGACATCATCGATGACATCACTGATGACATCATCGATGACATCACTGATGACATCATCGATGACATCACTGATGACATCATCGATGACATAACTGATGACATCACCGATGACATCACCGATGACATCATCGATGACATCATCGATGACATCATCGATGACATCACCGATGACATCATCGATGACATCACCGATGACATCATCGATGACATAACTGATGACATCACTGATGACATCACTGATGACATCATCGATGACATCACCGATACATAATCGTTAACCTCACTGATGACATCATCGATGACATCAATTACATCACTGATGACAATCATTGACAACAATAATAACTTTATGGACAATTTCATTGTTGACATCACTGATGATCATCAATGAGTAACTTTGGTACAATCCCTTTCAGAGCAACTTTGGTACAGTCCCTTAAGGAGCGACTTAGGTGCCAAAGTTTTAAAGTACCTATATACTGTCCCTTTAAGAGCAGCTTAAGTATTGTCCCTTTAAAAGAGACTTAGGTGCCATCCTTTGAAGACCAGCTTAAGTACTGACCAGTTTAAGTACTGACGGAGTCTGTGCGCAAAGCGGTTCGGGCTGTATTAATCGCATAACAATGGATGGAAGAAGAAGAAGACGGATTACAATATAGTGCTTTTAAAAGCACTATTATGACATCATTAATAGTATATTGGTTGACATCATTTCCGAGATCACTGATAACAATAATTGACAACAATTATAACTTTATCGACAACGTCACCGTTGACATCACTGATGACATCATCGATGACATCACTGATGACATCATCGATGACATCACTGATGACATCATCGATGACATCATCGATGACATCACTGATGACATCATCGATGACATCACTGATGACATCATCGATGACATCACTGATGACATCATCGATGACATCATCGATGACATCACGATGACATCACCGATGACATCATCGATGACATCATCGATGACATCATCGATGACATCACTGATGACATCATCGATGACATCAACGATGACATCATCGATGACATCAACGATGACATCATCGATGACATCATCGATGACATCACTGATGACATCATCGATGACATCATCGATGACATCATCGATGACATCATCGATGACATCACTGATGACATCATCGATGACATCACTGATGACATCATCGATGACATCACTGATGACATCATCGATGACATCACTGATGACATCATCGATGACATCACTGATGACATCATCGATGACATCACTGATGACAATCATTGACAACAATAATAACTTTATGGACAATTTCATTGTTGACATCACTGATGATCATCAATGAGTAACTTTGGTACAATCCCTTTCAGAGCAACTTTGGTACAGTCCCTTAAGGAGCGACTTAGGTGCCAAAGTTTTAAAGTACCTATATACTGTCCCTTTAAGAGCAGCTTAAGTATTGTCCCTTTAAAAGAGACTTAGGTGCCATCCTTTGAAGACCAGCTTAAGTACTGACCAGTTTAAGTACTGACGGAGTCTGTGCGCAAAGCGGTTCGGGCTGTATTAATCGCATAACAATGGATGGAAGAAGAAGAAGACGGATTACAATATAGTGCTTTTAAAAGCACTATTATGACATCATTAATAGTATATTGGTTGACATCATTTCCGAGATCACTGATAACAATAATTGACAACAATTATAACTTTATCGACAACGTCACCGTTGACATCACTGATGACATCATCGATGACATCACTGATGACATCATCGATGACATCACTGATGACATCATCGATGACATCACTGATGACATCATCGATGACATCATCGATGACATCACTGATGACATCATCGATGACATCATTGATGACATCACTGATGACATCATCGATGACATCATTGATGACATCATCGATGACATCATCGATGACATCACTGATGACATCATCGATGACATCATTGATGACATCACTGATGACATCATCGATGACATCACTGATGACATCATCGATGACATCACTGATGACATCATCGATGACATCACTGATGACATCATCGATGACATCACTGATGACATCATCGATGACATCACTGATGACATCATCGATGACATCATCGATGACATCATCGATGACATCATCGATGACATCACTGATGACATCACGATGACATCATCGATGACATCATCGATGACATCACCGATGACATCACCGATGACATCATCGATGACATCATCGATGACATCATCGATGACATCACTGATGACATCATCGATGACATCACCGATGACATCATCGATGACATAACTGATGACATCATGATGACATCACTGATGACATCATCGATGACATCACCGATTACATAATCGTTAACCTCACTGATGACATCATCGATGACATCAATTACATCACTGATGACAATCATTGACAACAATAATAACTTTATGGACAATTTCATTGTTGACATCACTGATGATCATCAATGAGTAACTTTGGTACAATCCCTTTCAGAGCAACTTTGGTACAGTCCCTTAAGGAGCGACTTAGGTGCCAAAGTTTTAAAGTACCTATATACTGTCCCTTTAAGAGCAGCTTAAGTATTGTCCCTTTAAAAGAGACTTAGGTGCCATCCTTTGAAGACCAGCTTAAGTACTGACCAGTTTAAGTACTGACGGAGTCTGTGCGCAAAGCGGTTCGGGCTGTATTAATCGCATAACAATGGATGGAAGAAGAAGAAGACGGATTACAATATAGTGCTTTTAAAAGCACTATTATGACATCATTAATAGTATATTGGTTGACATCATTTCCGAGATCACTGATAACAATAATTGACAACAATTATAACTTTATCGACAACGTCACCGTTGACATCACTGATGACATCATCGATGACATCACTGATGACATCATCGATGACATCACTGATGACATCATCGATGACATCATCGATGACATCACTGATGACATCATCAATGACATCATTGATGACATCACTGATGACATCATCGATGACATCATGATGACATCATCGATGACATCATCGATGACATCACTGATGACATCATCGATGACATCATTGATGACATCACTGATGACATCATTGATGACATCATCGATGACATCACTGATGACATCATCGATGACATCACTGATGACATCATCGATGACATCACTGATGACATCACTGATGACATCATCGATGACATCACTGATGACATCATCGATGACATCACTGATGACATCATCGATGACATCATCGATGACATCATCGATGACATCACTGATGACATCACCGATGACATCATCGATGACATCATCGATGACATCACCGATGACATCACTGATGACATCATCGATGACATCATCGATGACATCACCGATGACATCATCGATGACATCACTGATGACATCATCGATGACATCACTGATGACATCATCGATGACATCACTGATGACATCACTGATGACATCACTGATGACATCATCGATGACATCACTGATGACATCATCGATGACATCACTGATGACATCATCGATGACATCATCGATGACATCACCGATGACATCATCGATGACATCACCGATGACATCATCGATGACATCACTGATGACATCATCGATGACATCATCGATGACATCACTGATGACATCATCGATGACATCATGATGACATCACTGATGACATCATCGATGACATCATTGATGACATCATCGATGACATCATCGATGACATCACTGATGACATCATCGATGACATCATTGATGACATCACTGATGACATCACCGATGACATCACTGATGACATCATCGATGACATCACCGATGACATCACTGATGACATCATCGATGACATCATCGATGACATCATCGATGACATCACTGATGACATCATCGATGACATCACTGATGACATCATCGATGACATCACTGATGACATCATCGATGACATCACTGATGACATCATCGATGACATCACTGATGACATCATCGATGACATCACTGATGACATCATCGATGACATCACTGATGACATCATCGATGACATCACGATGACATCATCGATGACATCACCGATGACATCATCGATGACATCACCGATGACATCATCGATGACATAACTGATGACATCACTGATGACATCATCGATGACATCACCGATTACATAATCGTTAACCTCACTGATGACATCATCGATGACATCAATTACATCACTGATGACAATCATTGACAACAATAATAACTTTATGGACAATTTCATTGTTGACATCACTGATGATCATCAATGAGTAACTTTGGTACAATCCCTTTCAGAGCAACTTTGGTACAGTCCCTTAAGGAGCGACTTAGGTGCCAAAGTTTTAAAGTACCTATATACTGTCCCTTTAAGAGCAGCTTAAGTATTGTCCCTTTAAAAGAGACTTAGGTGCCATCCTTTGAAGACCAGCTTAAGTACTGACCAGTTTAAGTACTGACGGAGTCTGTGCGCAAAGCGGTTCGGGCTGTATTAATCGCATAACAATGGATGGAAGAAGAAGAAGACGGATTACAATATAGTGCTTTTAAAAGCACTATTATGACATCATTAATAGTATATTGGTTGACATCATTTCCGAGATCACTGATAACAATAATTGACAACAATTATAACTTTATCGACAACGTCACCGTTGACATCACTGATGACATCATCGATGACATCACTGATGACATCATCGATGACATCACTGATGACATCATCGATGACATCATCGATGACATCACTGATGACATCATGATGACATCATCGATGACATCACTGATGACATCATCGATGACATCATCGATGACATCACGATGACATCATCGATGACATCACTGATGACATCATCGATGACATCACTGATGACATCATCGATGACATCATCGATGACATCACTGATGACATCATCGATGACATCATCGATGACATCACTGATGACATCATCGATGACATCATGATGACATCATCGATGACATCATCGATGACATCACTGATGACATCATCGATGACATCATGATGACATCACTGATGACATCATCGATGACATCACTGATGACATCATCGATGACATCATCGATGACATCACTGATGACATCATCGATGACATCACTGATGACATCATCGATGACATCACTGATGACATCATCGATGACATCACTGATGACATCACTGATGACATCATCGATGACATCACTGATGACATCATCGATGACATCACTGATGACATCATCGATGACATCATCGATGACATCACTGATGACATCATCGATGACATCATCGATGACATCACTGATGACATCATCGATGACATCATTGATGACATCATCGATGACATCATCGATGACATCACTGATGACATCATCGATGACATCATGATGACATCATGATGACATCATTGATGACATCATCGATGACATCACTGATGACATCATCGATGACATCACTGATGACATCATCGATGACATCACTGATGACATCACTGATGACATCATCGATGACATCACTGATGACATCATCGATGACATCACTGATGACATCATCGATGACATCATCGATGACATCATCGATGACATCACTGATGACATCACGATGACATCATCGATGACATCATCGATGACATCACCGATGACATCACTGATGACATCATCGATGACATCATCGATGACATCACGATGACATCATCGATGACATCACTGATGACATCATCGATGACATCACTGATGACATCATCGATGACATCACTGATGACATCACTGATGACATCATCGATGACATCACTGATGACATCATCGATGACATCATCGATGACATCACGATGACATCATCGATGACATCACCGATGACATCATCGATGACATCACTGATGACATCATCGATGACATCATCGATGACATCACTGATGACATCATCGATGACATCATTGATGACATCACTGATGACATCATCGATGACATCATTGATGACATCATCGATGACATCATCGATGACATCACTGATGACATCATCGATGACATCATGATGACATCACTGATGACATCATCGATGACATCACTGATGACATCATCGATGACATCATCGATGACATCACTGATGACATCATCGATGACATCATCGATGACATCATCGATGACATCACTGATGACATCATCGATGACATCACTGATGACATCATCGATGACATCACTGATGACATCATCGATGACATCACTGATGACATCATCGATGACATCACTGATGACATCATCGATGACATCACTGATGACATCATCGATGACATCACTGATGACATCATCGATGACATCACCGATGACATCATCGATGACATCACGATGACATCATCGATGACATCATCGATGACATCACGATGACATCACTGATGACATCACTGATGACATCATCGATGACATCACGATTACATAATCGTTAACCTCACTGATGACATCATCGATGACATCAATACATCACTGATGACAATCATTGACAACAATAATAACTTTATGGACAATTTCATTGTTGACATCACTGATGATCATCAATGAGTAACTTTGGTACAATCCCTTTCAGAGCAACTTTGGTACAGTCCCTTAAGGAGCGACTTAGGTGCCAAAGTTTTAAAGTACCTATATACTGTCCCTTTAAGAGCAGCTTAAGTATTGTCCCTTTAAAAGAGACTTAGGTGCCATCCTTTGAAGACCAGCTTAAGTACTGACCAGTTTAAGTACTGACGGAGTCTGTGCGCAAAGCGGTTCGGGCTGTATTAATCGCATAACAATGGATGGAAGAAGAAGAAGACGGATTACAATATAGTGCTTTTAAAAGCACTATTATGACATCATTAATAGTATATTGGTTGACATCATTTCCGAGATCACTGATAACAATAATTGACAACAATTATAACTTTATCGACAACGTCACCGTTGACATCACTGATGACATCATCGATGACATCACTGATGACATCATCGATGACATCACTGATGACATCATCGATGACATCATCGATGACATCACTGATGACATCACTGATGACATCATCGATGACATCACTGATGACATCATCGATGACATCACTGATGACATCATCGATGACATCATCGATGACATCATCGATGACATCATCGATGACATCACGATGACATCATCGATGACATCATGATGACATCATCGATGACATCATCGATGACATCACTGATGACATCATCGATGACATCATCGATGACATCACTGATGACATCATCGATGACATCACTGATGACATCATCATCGATGACATCACTGATGACATCATCGATGACATCACTGATGACATCATCGATGACATCACTGATGACATCATCGATGACATCACGATGACATCATGATGACATCATCGATGACATCATCGATGACATCACTGATGACATCATCGATGACATCACTGATGACATCATCGATGACATCACTGATGACATCATCGATGACATCACTGATGACATCAATGATGACATCATCGATGACATCACTGATGACATCATCGATGACATCACTGATGACATCATCGATGACATCATCGATGACATCATGATGACATCATGATGACATCACCGATGACATCATCGATGACATCATCGATGACATCACCGATGACATCACTGATGACATCATCGATGACATCATCGATGACATCACCGATGACATCATCGATGACATCACTGATGACATCATCGATGACATCACTGATGACATCATCGATGACATCACTGATGACATCACTGATGACATCACTGATGACATCATCGATGACATCACTGATGACATCATCGATGACATCACTGATGACATCACTGATGACATCATCGATGACATCACTGATGACATCATCGATGAAATCATTGATGACATCATCGATGACATCATCGATGACATCACTGATGACATCATCGATGAAAATCAACTGACATCATTTTGGATTGACATCACTGAAAATTGATGACATCATGATGACATCATCGATGACATCACTGATGACATCATCGATGACATCACTGATGACATCATCGATGACATCACTGATGACATCACTGATGACATCATTGATGACATCATCGATGACATCATCGATGACATCACTGATGACATCATCGATGACATCATCGATGACATCATCGATGACATCATGATGACATCACCGATGACATCATCGATGACATCATCGATGACATCATTCATGACACAACTGATGACATCATCGATGACATTTTCAACTGATGACATCATCGATGACATCACTGATGACATCATCAACTGTGGATGACAGATGACATTTGGGGATGATGACATCAACTTGATGACATCATCGATGACATCACTGATGACATCATCGATGACATCACTGATGACATCATCGATGACATCATCGATGACATCACCGATGACATCACGATGACATCAACGATGACATCATCGATGACATCACTGATGACATCATCGATGACATCACGATGACATCACTGATGACATCATCGATGACATCATCGATGACATCACTGATGACATCATCGATGACATCATGATGACATCATCGATGACATCATCGATGACATCACTGATGACATCATCGATGACATCATCGATGACATCACTGATGACATCATCGATGACATCACTGATGACATCACTGATGACATCACTGATGACATCATCGATGACATCACTGATGACATCATCGATGACATCATCGATGACATCATCGATGACATCATCGATGACATCACTGATGACATCATCGATGACATCACTGATGACATCATCGATGACATCACTGATGACATCATCGATGACATCACTGATGACATCATCGATGACATCATGATGACATCACGATGACATCACTGATGACATCATCGATGACATCACGATGACATCATCGATGACATCACGATGACATCATCGATGACATCACCGATGACATCACGATGACATAACTGATGACATCACTGATGACATCACTGATGACATCATCGATGACATCACCGATTACATAATCGTTAACCTCACTGATGACATCATCGATGACATCAATTACATCACTGATGACAATCATTGACAACAATAATAACTTTATGGACAATTTCATTGTTGACATCACTGATGATCATCAATGAGTAACTTTGGTACAATCCCTTTCAGAGCAACTTTGGTACAGTCCCTTAAGGAGCGACTTAGGTGCCAAAGTTTTAAAGTACCTATATACTGTCCCTTTAAGAGCAGCTTAAGTATTGTCCCTTTAAAAGAGACTTAGGTGCCATCCTTTGAAGACCAGCTTAAGTACTGACCAGTTTAAGTACTGACGGAGTCTGTGCGCAAAGCGGTTCGGGCTGTATTAATCGCATAACAATGGATGGAAGAAGAAGAAGACGGATTACAATATAGTGCTTTTAAAAGCACTATTATGACATCATTAATAGTATATTGGTTGACATCATTTCCGAGATCACTGATAACAATAATTGACAACAATTATAACTTTATCGACAACGTCACCGTTGACATCACTGATGACATCATCGATGACATCACTGATGACATCATCGATGACATCACTGATGACATCATCGATGACATCATGATGACATCACTGATGACATCATCGATGACATCACTGATGACATCATCGATGACATCATCGATGACATCACTGATGACATCATCGATGACATCACCGATGACATCATCGATGACATCACTGATGACATCATCGATGACATCATCGATGACATCACTGATGACATCATCGATGACATCATCGATGACATCACTGATGACATCATCGATGACATCATGATGACATCATCGATGACATCATCGATGACATCACTGATGACATCATCGATGACATCATCGATGACATCACTGATGACATCATCGATGACATCACTGATGACATCATCGATGACATCATCGATGACATCACTGATGACATCATCGATGACATCATCGATGACATCATCGATGACATCACTGATGACATCATCGATGACATCACTGATGACATCATCGATGACATCACTGATGACATCATCGATGACATCACTGATGACATCATCGATGACATCACTGATGACATCATCGATGACATCACTGATGACATCATCGATGACATCACTGATGACATCATCGATGACATCACTGATGACATCATCGATGACATCACGATGACATCATCGATGACATCACGATGACATCACGATGACATCACGATGACATCACTGATGACATCATCGATGACATCACCGATTACATCATCGTTGACCTCACTGATGACATCATCGATGACATCAATTGACATCATGATGACAATCATTGACAACAATAATAACTTATGGACAATTTCATTGATGACATCACTGATGATCATCAATGAGTAACTTTGGGTACAATCCCTTTCAGAGCAACTTTGGTACAGTCCCTTAAGGAGCGACTTAGGTGCCAAAGTTTAAAGTACCTATATACTGTCCTTTAAGAGCAGCTTAAGTATGTCCCTTTAAAAGAGACTTAGGTGCCATCCTTTGAAGACCAGCTTAAGTACTGACCAGTTTAAGTACTGACGGAGTCGTGCGCAAAGCGGTTCGGGCTGTATTAATCGCATAACAATGGATGGAAGAAGAAGAAGACGGATTACAATATAGTGCTTTTAAAAGCACTATTATGACATCATTAATGAGTATATGGTTGACATCATTTCCGAGATCACTGATAACAATAATTGACAACAATTATAACTTTATCGACAACGTCACCGTTGACATCACTGATGACATCATCGATGACATCACTGATGACATCATCGATGACATCACTGATGACATCATCGATGACATCATCGATGACATCACTGATGACATCACTGATGACATCATCGATGACATCACTGATGACATCATCGATGACATCATCGATGACATCACTGATGACATCATCGATGACATCACTGATGACATCATCGATGACATCACTGATGACATCAGATGACATCATCGATGACATCATTGATGACATCACTGATGACATCATTGATGACATCACTGATGACATCATCGATGACATCACTGATGACATCATCGATGACATCACTGATGACATCATCGATGACATCACTGATGACATCACGATGACATCACGATGACATCATCGATGACATCACTGATGACATCATCGATGACATCACTGATGACATCATCGATGACATCACTGATGACATCATCGATGACATTGACCAATCACTGATGACATCATCGATGACATCATTGATGACATCATCGATGACATCACCGATGACATCCTCGATGACATCACTGATGACATCATCCGATGACATCACCGTGACATCATCGATGACATCACTGATGACATCATCGATGACTCACCGATGACATCATCGATGACATCACCGATGCATCACGATGACATAACTGATGACATCACCGATGCCATCACTGATGACATCATCGATGACATCACCGATGACATCATCGTTAACATCACTGATGACATCATCGATGACATCAATGAACCTCCCTGATGACAATCAATGGACATCAATAATGACATTATGGACACTTTCATTTGATGACATCACTGATGACATCATGAGTAACATTGATGACAATCCATCGACCACATTTGGTAGAGTCACCGAAGGAGCGACTTCGGTGACATCATCGATTTAAATACCTATTACTGTCACTTTATGACATCATCGTATTGTCCCCATCAAAAGAGACTTATGACCATCCTTTGAGACCACTTAAGTCACTGCCAAGTTTCAGTAATGATGGAGTACGGTGCCGCAAATCGGTTCGGGCTGCATTAATCGCATGAATCAATGGATGAAATCAGAAGACATCACGGATGACATATCGTGACTTTTAAAAGCACTATTATGACATCATCGATAGTAAATCATTGATTGACATCATTTCCGACATCACTGATAACAATAATTGACAACAATTATAACTTTAATCGACAACGTCCACCGTGGACATCACTGATGAACATCATCGTGACATCACTGATGACATCATCGATGACATCACTGATGACATCATCGATGACATCATCGATGACATCACTGATGACATCATCGATGACATCACTGATGACATCATCGATGACATCACTGATGACATAATCGATGACATCATCGATGACATCACCGATGACATCACCGATGACATCATCGATGACATCATCGATGACATCACCGATGACATCACTGATGACATCATCGATGACATCACTGATGACATCATCGATGACATCAACGATGACATCATCGATGACCATCACGATGACATCACTGATGATATCATCGATGACATCATCGATGACAATGCATCGATGACATCATTGATGACATCACTGATGACATCATCGATGACATCACTGATGACATCATCGATGACATCACTGATGACATCATCGATGACATCACCTGATGACATCATCGATTAACTCACTGATGACATCATCGATGACTCAATAATCACTGATGACAATCATTGACAACAATAATAACTTTATGGACAATTTCATTGTTGACATCACTGATGATCATCAATGAGTAACTTTGGTACAATCCCTTTCAGAGCAACTTTGGTACAGTCCCTTAAGGAGGCGACTTAGGTGCCAAAGTTTTAAAGTACCTAATACTGTCCCTTTAAGAGCAGCTTAAGTATTGGTCCCTTTAAAAGAGACATTAGGTGCCATCCTTTGAAGACCAGCTTAAGTACTGACCAGTTAAGTACTGACGGAGTCTGTGCGCAAAGCGGTTCGGGCTGTATTAATCGCATAACAATGGATGGAAGAAGAGAAGACGGGATTACAATATAGTGCTTTTAAAAGCACTATTATGACATCATTAATAGTATATTGGTTGACCATCATTTCCGAGATCACTGATAACAATAATTGACAAACAATTATAACTTTATCTACAACGTCACCGGGTGACATCACTGATGACATCATCGATGACATCACTGATGACATCATCTCATGACATCACTGATGACATCATCCGATGACATCACTGATAGACATCACTATCGATGACATCATCGATACATCACTGATGACATCAATCGCTGACATCATTGATGACATCACTGATGACATCATCGATGACATCATTGATGACTCATCGATGACATCATCGATGAACATCACTGATGACATCATCGATGACCATCATGATGACATCACTGATGACATCACCGATGACATCACTGATGACATCATCGATGACATCACTGATGACATCATCGATGACATCCCTGATGACATCATCGGATGACATCACTGAGACATCATCGATGACATCATCTGATGACATCATCGATGACCATCATCCTCATGACATCATCGATGACATCATCGATGACATCACCCATTGAAATGATGACATCATCGATGACATCACGATGACATCATCGATGACATCATCGATGAACATACACGATGACATCACTCGATGACATCATCGATGACATCAACTGTGACATCATCGATGACATCACCGATGACATCATCGATGACCATCACTGATGACATCATCGATGACTCACCGATTACATCAATGTAACCTCACTGATGACTCATCGATGACTCATTACCTCACTGATGACATCATTGACACAATAATAACCTTATGGACAATTTCATTGTTGACATCACTGATGATCATCAATGAGTAACTTTGGTACCATCCCTTTCAGAGCAACTTTGGTACAGTCCCTTAAGGAGCGACTTAGGTGCCAAAGTTTTAAAGTACCTATATACTGTCCCTTTAAGAGCAGCTTAAGTATTGTCCCTTTAAAAGAGACTTAGGTGCCATCCTTTGAAGTCCCAGCTTAAGTACTGACCAGTTTAAGTACTGACGGAGTCTGTGCGCAAAGCGGTTCGGGCTGTATTAATCGCATAACAATGGATGGAAGAAGAAGAAGACGGATTACAATATAGTGCTTTTAAAAGCACTATTATGACATCATTAATAGTATATTGGTTGACAATCATTTCCGAGATCACTGATAACAATAATTGACAACAATTATAACTTTATCGACAACGTCACCGTTGACATCACTGATGACATCATCGATGACATCACTGATGACATCATCGATGACATCACTGAATGACATCATCGATGACATCATCGATGACATCACTGATGACATCATCGATGACATCATTGATGACATCACTGATGACATCACCGATGACATCATTGATGACATCATCGATGACATCATCGATGACATCACTGATGACATCACCGATGACATCATTGATGACATCACCGATGACATCATCGATGACATCATCGATGACATCACTGATGACATCATCAATGACATCACTGATGACATCATCGATGACATCACTGATGACATCATCGATGACATCACTGATGACATCATCGATGACATCACTGATGACATCATCGATCTCATCGATGACATCACTGATGACATCACACCCATGACATCATCCGATGACATCATCGATGACATCATCGATACATCACTGATGACATCACTGATGACATCATCGATGACATCACCGATGACATCATCGATGACATCACTGATGACATCACGATGACATCACTATGACATCTCGATGACATCACTGATGACATCACTGATGACATCACTGTGACATCATCGATGACATCACTGATGACATCATCGATGGACATCACTGAGACATCAATCGATGACATCATCGATGACATCATTGGATGACATCCAATCGATGACATCCCGATGACATCATCGATGACATCACTGATGACATCATCGATGACATCATCGATGACATCACTGATGACATCATCGATGACATCATCGATGACATCAATGATGACATCATCGATGACATCACTGATGAATCATCGATGACATCACCGATGACTCACTGATGACATCCTCGATGACATCATCGATGACATCATCGATGACATCACTGATGAAATCATCGTGACTCACTGATGACATCACTGATGACATCTCGATGACATCACTGACATGACATCATCGATGACATTACTGATTACATCATCGATGACACTCATCGGAAATGACATCATCGATGACATCTGATGACATCACCGATGACATCATCGATGACATCACCGTGACATCACCGATGACTCACTGATGACAATCACCGATGACATCATCGATGACATCACCGATGACACCTCTCGATGACATCACTGGATGACATCATCGATGACATCAATGAGACATCATCGATGACATCACTGATGACATCACTGATGACATCACTGATGACATCATCGATGACAAGCACCTGATGACATCATCGATGACATCACTTATACATCATCGATGACATCATCGATGACATCACGATGACATCATCGATGACATCACGATGACATCATCGATGACATCACTGATGACATCATCGATGACATCATCGATGACATCACGCATGACATCATCGATGACATCATTGATGACATCACTGATGACATCATCGATGACATCATTGATGACATCATCGATGACATCATCGATGACATCACTGATGACATCATCGATGACATCATTGATGACATCACTGATGACATCACCGATGACATCACTGATGACATCATCGATGACATCATCCGATGACCATCACTGATGACATCATCGATGACATCACTGATGACATCATCGATGACATCACTGATGACATCATCGATGACATCACTGATGACATCATCGATGACATCACGATGACATCATCGATGACATCATCTGATGACATCACCGATGACATCACTGATGACATAATCGATGACATCAACGATGACATCCATCGATGACATCAACTGATGACATCATCGATGACATCACCGATGACATCAATCGATGACATCATCGATGACATCATCGATGACATCATCCGATGACATCATCGATGACATAACTGATGACATCACTGATGACATCACTGATGACATCATCGATGACATCACCTGATTACATAATCGATTACCTCACTGATGACATCATCGATGACATCAATTACATCACTGATGACAATCATTGACAACAATAATAACTTTATGGACAATTTCATTGTTGACATCACTGATGATCATCAATGAGTAACTTTGGTACAATCCCTTTCAGAGCAACTTTGGTACAGTCCCCTTAAGGAGCGACTTAGGTGCCAAAGTTTTAAAGTACCTATATACTGTCCCTTTAAGAGCAGCTTAAGTATTGTCCCTTTAAAAGAGACTTAGGTGCCATCCTTTGAAGACCAGCTTAAGTACTGACCAGTTTAAGTACTGACGGAGTCTGTGCGCAAAGCGGTTCGGGCTGTATTAATCGCATAACAATTGGATGGAAGAAGAAGAAGACGGATTACAATATAGTGCTTTTAAAAGCACTATTATGACATCATTAATAGTATATTGGTTGACATCATTTCCGAGATCACTGATAACAATAATTGACAACAATTATAACTTTATCGACAACGTCACCGTTGACATCACTGATGACATCATCGATGACATCACTGATGACATCATCGATGACATCACTGATGACATCATCGATGACATCACTGATGACATCATCGATGACATCACTGATGACATCATCGATGACATCACTGATGGACATCATCGATGACATCATCGATGACATCACTGATGATATCATCGATGACATCATTGATGACATCATCGATGACATCATCGATGACATCACTGATGACATCATCGATGACATCATTGATGACATCACTGATGACATCATTCGATGACATCACTGATGACATCATCGATGACATCACTGATGACATCATCGATGACATCACTGATGACATCATCGATGACATCACTGATGACATCATCGATGACATCACTGATGACATCATCGATGACATCACTGATGACATCATCGATGACATCACTGATGACATCATCGATGACATCACTGATGACATCATCGATGACATCATCTGATGACATCATCCCATGACATCATCCGATGACATCATCGATGACATAACTGATGACATCACCGATGACATCACCGATGACATCACTGATGACATCATCGATGACATCATCGATGACATCACTGATGACATCATCGATGACATCACCGATGACATCATCGATGACATAACTGATGACATCACTGATGACATCACAGATGACATCATCGATGACATCACCGATTACATAATCGTTAACCTCACTGATGACATCATCGATGACATCAATTACATCACTGATGACAATCATTGACAACAATAATAACTTTATGGACAATTTCATTGTTGACATCACTGATGATCATCAATGAGTAACTTTGGTACAATCCCTTTCAGAGCAACTTTGGTACAGTCCCTTAAGGAGCGACTTAGGTGCCAAAGTTTTAAAGTACCTATATACTGTCCCTTTAAGAGCAGCTTAAGTATTGTCCCTTTAAAAGAGACTTAGGTGCCATCCTTTGAAGACCAGCTTAAGTACTGACCAGTTTAAGTACTGACGGAGTCTGTGCGCAAAGCGGTTCGGGCTGTATTAATCGCATAACAATGGATGGAAGAAGAAGAAGACGGATTACAATATAGTGCTTTTAAAAGCACTATTATGACATCATTAATAGTATATTGGTTGACATCATTTCCGAGATCACTGATAACAATAATTGACAACAATTATAACTTTATCGACAACGTCACCGTTGACATCACTGATGACATCATCGATGACATCACTGATGACATCATCAATGACATCACTGATGACATTCATCGATGACATCATCGATGACATCACTGATGACATCATCAATGACATCATTGATGACATCACTGATGACATCATCGATGAAATCATTGATGACATCATCGATGACATCATCGATGACATCACTGATGACATCATCGATGACATCATTGATGACCTCACTGATGACATCATCGATGACATCATCGATGACATCACTGATGACATCATCGATGACATCACTGATGACATCATCGATGACATCACTGATGACATCACTGATGACATCAATCGATGGACATCACTGATGATCATGAGAAGTCATCGATGACATCATCTGATGACATCATCCGATGACATCATCGATGACATCATCGATGACATCACTGATGACATCATCGATGACATCATCGATGACATCACTGATGACATCACCTGATGACATCATCGATGACATATCATCGATGACATCATCGATGACATCACTGATGACATCATCGATGACATCACTGATGACATCATCGATGACATCACTGATGACATCACTGATGACATCACTGATGACATCATCGATGACATCACTGATGACATCATCGATGACATCACTGATGACATCATCGATGACATCATCGATGACATCACCGATGACATCATCGATGACATCACCGATGACATCATCGATGACATCACTGATGACATCATCGATGACATCATCGATGACATCACTTGATGACATCATCGATGACATCATTGATGACATCACTGATGACATCATCGATGACATCATTGATGACATCATCGATGACATCATCGATGACATCACTGATGACATCATCGATGACATCATTGATGACATCACTGATGACATCACCGATGACATCACCGATGACATCATCGATGACATCACCGATGACATCACTGATGACATCATCTGATGACATCATCGATGACATCATCGATGACATCATCGATGACATCATCGATGACATCACTGATGACATCATCGATGGACATCACTGATGACATCATCGATGACATCACTGATGACATCATCGATGACATTCACTGATGACATCATCGATGACATCACTGATGACATCATCGATGACATCACTGATGACATCATCGATGACATCACCGATGACATCATCGATGACATCACCGATGACATCATCGATGACATCACCCGATGACATCATCGATGACATAACTGATGACATCACTGATGACATCACTGATGACATCATCGATAACATTACCGATTACATAATCGTTAACCTCACTGATGACATCATCGATGACATCAATTACATCACTGATGACAATCATTGACAACAATAATAACTTTATGGACAATTTCATTGTTGACATCACTGATGATCATCAATGAGTAACTTTGGTACAATCCCCTTCAGAGCAACTTTGGTACAGTCCCTTAAGGAGCGACTTAGGTGCCAAAGTTTTTAAAGTACCTATATACTGTCCCTTTAGAGCAGCTTAAGTATTGTCCCTTTAAAAGAGACTTAGGTGCCATCCTTTGAAGACCAGCTTAAGTACTGACCAGTTTAAGTACTGACGGAGTCTGTGCGCAAAGCGGTTCGGGCTGTATTAATCGCATAACAATGGATGGAAGAAGAAGAAGACGGATTACAATATAGTGCTTTTAAAAGCACTATTATGACATCATTAATAGTATATTGGTTGACATCATTTCCGAGATCACTGATAACAATAATTGACAACAATTATAACTTTATCGACAACGTCACCGTTGACATCACTGATGACATCATCGATGACATCACTGATGACATCATCGATGACATCACTGATGACATCATCGATGACATCATCGATGACATCACTGATGACATCATCGATGGACATCCTGATGACATCATCGATGACATCATCGATGCCATCACTGATGACATCATCGATGACATCACCGATGACATCACCGATTACATCATCGATGACATCATCGATGACATCACTCGATTGACATCATCGATGACATCATCGATGACATCACGATGACATCATCGATGACATCAACCGATGACATCATCGATGACATCATACGATGACATCACTCTGAGACATCATCGATGACATCATCGATGACATCATCGATGACATCATTGATGACATCACTGATGACATCATCGATGACATCACTGATGACATCATCGATGACATCACTGATGACATCATCGATGACATCACTGATGACATCATCGATGACATCACTGATGACATCATCGATGACATCACTGATGACAATCATTGACAACAATAATAACTTTATGGACAATTTCATTGTTGACATCACTGGATGATCATCAATGAGTAACTTTGGTACAATCCCTTTCAGAGCAACTTTGGTACAGTCCCTTAAGGAGCGACTTAGGTGCCAAAGTTTTAAAGTACCTATATACTGTCCCTTTAAGAGCAGCTTAAGTATTGTCCCTTTAAAAGAGACTTAGGTGCCATCCTTGAAGACCAGCTTAAGTACTGACCAGTTTAAGTACTGACGGAGTCTGTGCGCAAAGCGTTTCGGGCTGTATTAATCGCATAACAATGGATGGAAGAAGAAGAGACGGATTACAATATAGTGCTTTTAAAAGCACTATTATGACATCATTAATAGTATATTGGGTTGACATCATTTCCGAGATCACTGATAACAATAATTGACAACAATGATAACTTTATCGACACCGTCACCGTTGACATCACTGATGACATCATCGATGACATCACTGATGACATCATCGATGACATCACTGATGACATCATCGATGACATCATCGATGACATCACTGATGACATCATCGATGACATCACTGATGACATCATCGATGACATCACTGATGACATAATCGATGACATCATCGATGACATCACCGATGACATCACCGATGACATCATCGATGACATCATCGATGACATGCACCGATGACATCACTGATGACATCATCGATGACATCAACGATGACATCATCGAATGACATCAACGATGACATCATCGATGACATCATCGATGACATCACTGATGATATCATCGATGACATCATCGATGACATCATCGATGACATCATTGATGACATCACTGATGACATCATCGATGACATCACTGATGACATCATCGATGACATCACTGATGACATCATCGATGACATCACTGATGACATCATCGATGACATCACTGATGACATCATCGATGACATCACTGATGACAATCATTGACAACAATAATAACTTTATGGACAATTTCATTGTTGACATCACTGATGATCATCAATGAGTAACTTTGGTACAATCCCTTTCAGAGCAACTTTGGTACAGTCCCTTAAGGAGCGACTTAGGTGCCAAAGTTTTAAAGTACCTATATACTGTCCCTTTAAGAGCAGCTTAAGTATTGTCCCTTTAAAAGAGACTTAGGTGCCATCCTTTGAAGACCAGCTTAAGTACTGACCAGTTTAAGTACTGACGGAGTCTGTGCGCAAAGCGGTTCGGGCTGTATTAATCGCATAACAATGAATGGAAGAAGAAGAAGACGGATTACAATATAGTGCTTTTAAAAGCACTATTATGACATCATTAATAGTATATTGGTTGACATCATTTCCGAGATCACTGATAACAATAATTGACAACAATTATAACTTTATCGACAACGTCACCGTTGACATCACTGATGACATCATCGATGACATCACTGATGACATCATCTAAGACATCACTGATGACATCATCGATGACATCACTGATGACATCATCGATGACATCATCGATGACATCACTGATGACATCATCGATGACATCATTGATGACATCACTGATGATATCATCGATGACATCATTGATGACATCATCGATGACATCATCGATGACATCACTGATGACATCATCGATGACATCATTGATGACATCACTGATGACATCATCGATGACATCACTGATGACATCATCGATGACATCACTGATGACATCATCGATGACATCACTGATGACATCATCGATGACATCACTGATGACATCATCGATGACATCACTGATGACATCATCGATGACATCATCGATGACATCATCGATGACATCATCGATGACATCACCCATGACATCATCGATGACATCATCGATGACATCACCGATGACATCACCGATGACATCATCGATGACATCATCGATGACATCATCGATGACATCATCGATGACATCACTGATGACATCATCGATGACATCACCGATGACATCATCGATGACATAACTGATGACATCACTGATGACATCACTGATGACATCATCGATGACATCACCGATTACATAATCGTTAACCTCACTGATGACATCATCGATGACATCAATTACATCACTGATGACAATCATTGACAACAATAATAACTTTATGGACAATTTCATTGTTGACATCACTGATGATCATCAATGAGTAACTTTGGTACAATCCCTTTCAGAGCAACTTTGGTACAGTCCCTTAAGGAGCGACTTAGGTGCCAAAGTTTTAAAGTACCTATATACTGTCCCTTTAAGAGCAGCTTAAGTATTGTCCCTTTAAAAGAGACTTAGGTGCCATCCTTTGAAGACCAGCTTAAGTACTGACCAGTTTAAGTACTGACGGAGTCTGTGCGCAAAGCGGTTCGGGCTGTATTAATCGCATAACAATGGATGGAAGAAGAAGAAGACGGATTACAATATAGTGCTTTTAAAAGCACTATTATGACATCATTAATAGTATATTGGTTGACATCATTTCCGAGATCACTGATAACAATAATTGACAACAATTATAACTTTATCGACAACGTCACCGTTGACATCACTGATGACATCATCGATGACATCACTGATGACATCATCAATGACATCACTGATGACATCATCGATGACATCATCGATGACATCACTGATGACATCATCAATGACATCATTGATGACATCACTGATGACATCATCGATGAAATCATTGATGACATCATCGATGACATCATCGATGACATCACTGATGACATCATCGATGACATCATTGATGACATCACTGATGACATCATTGATGACATCATCGATGACATCACTGATGACATCATCGATGACATCACTGATGACATCATCGATGACATCACTGATGACATCACTGATGACATCATCGATGACATCACTGATGACATCATCGATGACATCACTGATGACATCATCGATGACATCATCGATGACATCACTGATGACATCACCCATGACATCATCGATGACATCATCGATGACATCACCGATGACATCACTGATGACATCATCGATGACATCATCGATGACATCACCGATGACATCATCGATGACATCACTGATGACATCATCGATGACATCACTGATGACATCATCGATGACATCACTGATGACATCACTGATGACATCACCGATGACATCATCGATGACATCACTGATGACATCATCGATGACATCACTGATGACATCATCGATGACATCATCGATGACATCACCGATGACATCATCGATGACATCACCGATGACATCATCGATGACATCACTGATGACATCATCGATGACATCATCGATGACATCACTGATGACATCATCGATGACATCATCGATGACATCACTGATGACATCATCGATGACATCACTGATGACATCATCGATGACATCACCGATGACATCACTGATGACATCATCGATGACATCATCGATGACATCATCGATGACATCACTGATGACATCATCGATGACATCACTGATGACATCACTGATGACATCATCGATGACATCACTGATGACATCATCGATGACATTACTGATGACATCATCGATGACATCATCGATGACATCATCGATGACATCACTGATGACATCACCCATGACATCATCGATGACATCATCGATGACATCACCGATGACATCACTGATGACATCATCGATGACATCATCGATGACATCACCGATGACATCATCGATGACATCACTGATGACATCATCGATGACATCACTGATGACATCATCGATGACATCACTGATGACATCACTGATGACATCACTGATGACATCATCGATGACATCACTGATGACATCATCGATGACATCACTGATGACATCATCGATGACATCATCGATGACATCACCGATGACATCATCGATGACATCACCGATGACATCATCGATGACATCACTGATGACATCATCGATGACATCATCGATGACATCACTGATGACATCATCGATGACATCATTGATGACATCACTGATGACATCATCGATGACATCATTGATGACATCATCGATGACATCATCGATGACATCACTGATGACATCATCGATGACATCATTGATGACATCACTGATGACATCACCGATGACATCACTGATGACATCATCGATGACATCACCGATGACATCACTGATGACATCATCGATGACATCATCGATGACATCATCGATGACATCACTGATGACATCATCGATGACATCACTGATGACATCATCGATGACATCACTGATGACATCATCGATGACATCACTGATGACATCATCGATGACATCACTGATGACATAATCGATGACATCACTGATGACATCATCGATGACATCACTGATGACATCATCGATGACATCACCGATGACATCATCGATGACATCACCGATGACATCATCGATGACATCACCGATGACATCATCGATGACATAACTGATGACATCACTGATGACATCACTGATGACATCATCGATAACATCACCGATTACATAATCGTTAACCTCACTGATGACATCATCGATGACATCAATTACATCACTGATGACAATCATTGACAACAATAATAACTTTATGGACAATTTCATTGTTGACATCACTGATGATCATCAATGAGTAACTTTGGTACAATCCCTTTCAGAGCAACTTTGGTACAGTCCCTTAAGGAGCGACTTAGGTGCCAAAGTTTTAAAGTACCTATATACTGTCCCTTTAAGAGCAGCTTAAGTATTGTCCCTTTAAAAGAGACTTAGGTGCCATCCTTTGAAGACCAGCTTAAGTACTGACCAGTTTAAGTACTGACGGAGTCTGTGCGCAAAGCGGTTCGGGCTGTATTAATCGCATAACAATGGATGGAAGAAGAAGAAGACGGATTACAATATAGTGCTTTTAAAAGCACTATTATGACATCATTAATAGTATATTGGTTGACATCATTTCCGAGATCACTGATAACAATAATTGACAACAATTATAACTTTATCGACAACGTCACCGTTGACATCACTGATGACATCATCGATGACATCACTGATGACATCATCGATGACATCACTGATGACATCATCGATGACATCACTGATGACATCATCGATGACATCACTGATGACATCATCGATGACATCACTGATGACATCATCGATGACATCATCGATGACATCACTGATGATATCATCGATGACATCATTGATGACATCATCGATGACATCATCGATGACATCACTGATGACATCATCGATGACATCATTGATGACATCACTGATGACATCATCGATGACATCACTGATGACATCATCGATGACATCACTGATGACATCATCGATGACATCACTGATGACATCATCGATGACATCACTGATGACATCATCGATGACATCACTGATGACATCATCGATGACATCACTGATGACATCATCGATGACATCACTGATGACATCATCGATGACATCACGATGACATCATCGATGACATCACCGATGACATCACCGATGACATCATCGATGACATCATCGATGACATCATCGATGACATCACCTGATGACATCATCGATGACATCACCGATGACATCATCGATGACATAACTGATGACATCACTGATGACATCACTGATGACATCATCGATGACATCACCGATTACATAATCGTTAACCTCACTGATGACATCATCGATGACATCAATTACATCACTGATGACAATCATTGACAACAATAATAACTTTATGGACAATTTCATTGTTGACATCACTGATGATCATCAATGAGTAACTTTGGTACAATCCCTTTCAGAGCAACTTTGGTACAGTCCCTTAAGGAGCGACTTAGGTGCCAAAGTTTTAAAGTACCTATATACTGTCCCTTTAAGAGCAGCTTAAGTATTGTCCCTTTAAAAGAGACTTAGGTGCCATCCTTTGAAGACCAGCTTAAGTACTGACCAGTTTAAGTACTGACGGAGTCTGTGCGCAAAGCGGTTCGGGCTGTATTAATCGCATAACAATGGATGGAAGAAGAAGAAGACGGATTACAATATAGTGCTTTTAAAAGCACTATTATGACATCATTAATAGTATATTGGTTGACATCATTTCCGAGATCACTGATAACAATAATTGACAACAATTATAACTTTATCGACAACGTCACCGTTGACATCACTGATGACATCATCGATGACATCACTGATGACATCATCAATGACATCACTGATGACATCATCGATGACATCATCGATGACATCACTGATGACATCATCAATGACATCATTGATGACATCACTGATGACATCATCGATGAAATCATTGATGACATCATCGATGACATCATCGATGACATCACTGATGACATCATCGATGACATCATTGATGACATCACTGATGACATCATTGATGACATCATCGATGACATCACTGATGACATCATCGATGACATCACTGATGACATCATCGATGACATCACTGATGACATCACTGATGACATCATCGATGACATCACTGATGACATCATCGATGACATCACTGATGACATCATCGATGACATCATCGATGACATCATCGATGACATCACTGATGACATCACCCATGACATCATCGATGACATCATCGATGACATCATCGATGACATCACTGATGACATCATCGATGACATCACTGATGACATCATCGATGACATCACTGATGACATCACTGATGACATCACTGATGACATCACTGATGACATCATCGATGACATCACTGATGACATCATCGATGACATCACTGATGACATCATCGATGACATCATCGATGACATCACCGATGACATCATCGATGACATCACCGATGACATCATCGATGACATCACTGATGACATCATCGATGACATCATCGATGACATCACTGATGACATCATCGATGACATCATTGATGACATCACTGATGACATCATCGATGACATCATTGATGACATCATCGATGACATCATCGATGACATCACTGATGACATCATCGATGACATCATTGATGACATCACTGATGACATCACCGATGACATCACCGATGACATCACTGATGACATCATCGATGACATCACCGATGACATCACTGATGACATCATCGATGACATCATCGATGACATCATCGATGACATCATCGATGACATCACTGATGACATCATCGATGACATCACTGATGACATCATCGATGACATCACTGATGACATCATCGATGACATTACTGATGACATCATCGATGACATCACTGATGACATCATCGATGACATCACTGATGACATCATCGATGACATCACCGATGACATCATCGATGACATCACCGATGACATCATCGATGACATCACCGATGACATCATCGATGACATAACTGATGACATCACTGATGACATCACTGATGACATCATCGATAACATTACCGATTACATAATCGTTAACCTCACTGATGACATCATCGATGACATCAATTACATCACTGATGACAATCATTGACAACAATAATAACTTTATGGACAATTTCATTGTTGACATCACTGATGATCATCAATGAGTAACTTTGGTACAATCCCTTTCAGAGCAACTTTGGTACAGTCCCTTAAGGAGCGACTTAGGTGCCAAAGTTTTAAAGTACCTATATACTGTCCCTTTAAGAGCAGCTTAAGTATTGTCCCTTTAAAAGAGACTTAGGTGCCATCCTTTGAAGACCAGCTTAAGTACTGACCAGTTTAAGTACTGACGGAGTCTGTGCGCAAAGCGGTTCGGGCTGTATTAATCGCATAACAATGGATGGAAGAAGAAGAAGACGGATTACAATATAGTGCTTTTAAAAGCACTATTATGACATCATTAATAGTATATTGGTTGACATCATTTCCGAGATCACTGATAACAATAATTGACAACAATTATAACTTTATCGACAACGTCACCGTTGACATCACTGATGACATCATCGATGACATCACTGATGACATCATCGATGACATCACTGATGACATCATCGATGACATCATCGATGACATCACTGATGACATCATCGATGACATCACTGATGACATCATCGATGACATCACTGATGACATAATCGATGACATCATCGATGACATCACCGATGACATCACCGATGACATCATCGATGACATCATCGATGACATCACCGATGACATCACTGATGACATCATCGATGACATCAACGATGACATCATCGATGACATCAACGATGACATCATCGATGACATCATCGATGACATCACTGATGATATCATCGATGACATCATCGATGACATCATCGATGACATCATTGATGACATCACTGATGACATCATCGATGACATCACTGATGACATCATCGATGACATCACTGATGACATCATCGATGACATCACTGATGACATCATCGATGACATCACTGATGACATCATCGATGACATCACTGATGACAATCATTGACAACAATAATAACTTTATGGACAATTTCATTGTTGACATCACTGATGATCATCAATGAGTAACTTTGGTACAATCCCTTTCAGAGCAACTTTGGTACAGTCCCTTAAGGAGCGACTTAGGTGCCAAAGTTTTAAAGTACCTATATACTGTCCCTTTAAGAGCAGCTTAAGTATTGTCCCTTTAAAAGAGACTTAGGTGCCATCCTTTGAAGACCAGCTTAAGTACTGACCAGTTTAAGTACTGACGGAGTCTGTGCGCAAAGCGGTTCGGGCTGTATTAATCGCATAACAATGAATGGAAGAAGAAGAAGACGGATTACAATATAGTGCTTTTAAAAGCACTATTATGACATCATTAATAGTATATTGGTTGACATCATTTCCGAGATCACTGATAACAATAATTGACAACAATTATAACTTTATCGACAACGTCACCGTTGACATCACTGATGACATCATCGATGACATCACTGATGACATCATCGATGACATCACTGATGACATCATCGATGACATCACTGATGACATCATCGATGACATCATCGATGACATCACTGATGACATCATCGATGACATCATTGATGACATCACTGATGATATCATCGATGACATCATTGATGACATCATCGATGACATCATCGATGACATCACTGATGACATCATCGATGACATCATTGATGACATCACTGATGACATCATCGATGACATCACTGATGACATCATCGATGACATCACTGATGACATCATCGATGACATCACTGATGACATCATCGATGACATCACTGATGACATCATCGATGACATCACTGATGACATCATCGATGACATCATCGATGACATCATCGATGACATCATCGATGACATCACCCATGACATCATCGATGACATCATCGATGACATCATCGATGACATCACCGATGACATCACCGATGACATCATCGATGACATCATCGATGACATCATCGATGACATCACTGATGACATCATCGATGACATCACCGATGACATCATCGATGACATAACTGATGACATCACTGATGACATCACTGATGACATCATCGATGACATCACCGATTACATAATCGTTAACCTCACTGATGACATCATCGATGACATCAATTACATCACTGATGACAATCATTGACAACAATAATAACTTTATGGACAATTTCATTGTTGACATCACTGATGATCATCAATGAGTAACTTTGGTACAATCCCTTTCAGAGCAACTTTGGTACAGTCCCTTAAGGAGCGACTTAGGTGCCAAAGTTTTAAAGTACCTATATACTGTCCCTTTAAGAGCAGCTTAAGTATTGTCCCTTTAAAAGAGACTTAGGTGCCATCCTTTGAAGACCAGCTTAAGTACTGACCAGTTTAAGTACTGACGGAGTCTGTGCGCAAAGCGGTTCGGGCTGTATTAATCGCATAACAATGGATGGAAGAAGAAGAAGACGGATTACAATATAGTGCTTTTAAAAGCACTATTATGACATCATTAATAGTATATTGGTTGACATCATTTCCGAGATCACTGATAACAATAATTGACAACAATTATAACTTTATCGACAACGTCACCGTTGACATCACTGATGACATCATCGATGACATCACTGATGACATCATCAATGACATCACTGATGACATCATCGATGACATCATCGATGACATCACTGATGACATCATCAATGACATCATTGATGACATCACTGATGACATCATCGATGACATCACTGATGACATCATCGATGACATCATCGATGACATCACTGATGACATCATCAATGACATCATCGATGACATCACTGATGACATCACTGATGACATCACCGATGACATCATCGATGACATCACTGATGACATCATCGATGACATCACTGATGACATCATCGATGACATCATCGATGACATCACCGATGACATCATCGATGACATCACTGATGACATCATCGATGACATCATCGATGACATCACTGATGACATCATCGATGACATCATCGATGACATCACTGATGACATCATCGATGACATCACTGATGACATCATCGATGACATCACCGATGACATCACTGATGACATCATCGATGACATCATCGATGACATCATCGATGACATCACGATGACATCACTGATGACATCATCGATGACATCATCGATGACATCATCGATGACATCACTGATGACATCATCTGATGACATCACTGATGACATCACTGATGACATCATCGATGACATCACTGATGACATCATCGATGACATTACTGATGACATCATCGATGACATCATCGATGACATCATCGATGACATCACTGATGACATCACCCATGACATCATCGATGACATCATCGATGACATCACCGATGACATCACTGATGACATCATCGATGACATCATCGATGACATCACCGATGACATCATCGATGACATCACTGATGACATCATCGATGACATCACTGATGACATCATCGATGACATCATCGATGACATCACTGATGACATCACTGATGACATCATCGATGACATCACTGATGACATCATCGATGACATCACTGATGACATCATCGATGACATCATTGATGACATCATCGATGACATCACTGATGACATCATCGATGACATCATCGATGACATCACTGATGACATCATCGATGACATCACTGATGACATCATCGATGACATCACTGATGACATAATCGATGACATCATCGATGACATCACCGATGACATCACTCGATGACATCATCGATGACATCATCGATGACATCACTCGATGACATCACTCGATGACATCACTGATGACATCAACGATGACATCATCGATGACATCAATCGATGACATCACTGATGACATCATCGATGACATCACTGATGACTATCATCGATGACATCATCGATGACATCATCGATGACATCATTGATGACATCACTGATGACATCATCGATGACATCACTGATGACATCATCGATGACATCACTGATGACATCATCGATGACATCACTGATGACATCAATCGATTAACATCACTGATGACATCATCGATGAACATCACTGATGACAATCATTGACAACAATAATAACTTTATGGACAATTTCATTGTTGACATCACTGATGATCATCAATGAGTAACTTTGGTACAATCCCTTTCAGAGCAACTTTGGTACAGTCCCTTAAGGAGCGACTTAGGTGCCAAAGTTTTAAAGTACCTATATACTGTCCCTTTAAGAGCAGCTTAAGTATTGTCCCTTTAAAAGAGACTTAGGTGCCATCCTTTGAAGACCAGCTTAAGTACTGACCAGTTTAAGTACTGACGGAGTCTGTGCGCAAAGCGGTTCGGGCTGTATTAATCGCATAACAATGGATGGAAGAAGAAGAAGACGGATTACAATATAGTGCTTTTAAAAGCACTATTATGACATCATTAATAGTATATTGGTTGACATCATTTCCGAGATCACTGATAACAATAATTGACAACAATTATAACTTTATCGACAACGTCACCGTTGACATCACTGATGACATCATCGATGACATCACTGATGACATCATCTAATGACATCACTGATGACATCATCGATGACATCACTGATGACATCATCGATGACATCATCGATGACATCACTGATGACATCATCGATGACATCATTGATGACATCACTGATGATATCATCGATGACATCATTGATGACATCATCGATGACATCATCGATGACATCACTGATGACATCATCGATGACATCATTGATGACATCACTGATGACATCATCGATGACATCACTGATGACATCATCGATGACATCACTGATGACATCATCGATGACATCACTGATGACATCATCGATGACATCACTGATGACATCATCGATGACATCACTGATGACATCATCGATGACATCATCGATGACATCATCGATGACATCACTCGATGACATCATCGATGACATCATCGATGACATCACTGATGACATCACCGATGACATCATCGATGACATCATCGATGACATCATCGATGACATCATCGATGACATCACTGATGACATCATCGATGACATCACCGATGACATCATCGATGACATAACTGATGACATCACTGATGACATCACTGATGACATCATCGATGAACATCACCGATTACATAATCGTTAACCTCACTGATGACATCATCGATGACATCAATTACATCACTGATGACAATCATTGACAACAATAATAACTTTATGGACAATTTCATTGTTGACATCACTGATGATCATCAATGAGTAACTTTGGTACAATCCCTTTCAGAGCAACTTTGGTACAGTCCCTTAAGGAGCGACTTAGGTGCCAAAGTTTTTAAAGTACCTATATACTGTCCCTTTAAGAGCAGCTTAAGTATTGTCCCTTTAAAAGAGACTTAGGTGCCATCCTTTGAAGACCAGCTTAAGTACTGACCAGTTTAAGTACTGACGGAGTCTGTGCGCAAAGCGGTTCGGGCTGTATTAATCGCATAACAATGGATGGAAGAAGAAGAAGACGGATTACAATATAGTGCTTTTAAAAGCACTATTATGACATCATTAATAGTATATTGGTTGACATCATTTCCGAGATCACTGATAACAATAATTGACAACAATTATAACTTTATCGACAACGTCACCGTTGACATCACTGATGACATCATCGATGACATCACTGATGACATCATCAATGACATCACTGATGACATCATCGATGACATCATCGATGACATCACTGATGACATCATCAATGACATCATTGATGACATCACTGATGACATCATCGATGAAATCATTGATGACATCATCGATGACATCATCGATGACATCACTGATGACATCATCGATGACATCATTGATGACATCACTGATGACATCATCGATGACATCATCGATGACATCACTGATGACATCATCGATGACATCACTGATGACATCATCGATGACATCACTGATGACATCACTGATGACATCATCGATGACATCACTGATGACATCATCGATGACATCACGATGACATCATCGATGACATCATCGATGACATCACTGATGACATCACCCATGACATCATCAGATGACATCATCGATGGACATCACCGATGACATCACTGATGACATCATCGATGACATCATCGATGACATCACGATGACATCATCGATGACATCACTGATGACATCATCGATGACATCACTGATGACATCACCGATGACATCACTGATGACATCACTGATGACATCACTGATGACATCATCGATGACATCACTGATGACATCATCGATGACATCACTGATGACATCATCGATGACATCATCGATGACATCACCGATGACATCATCGATGACATCACCGATGACATCATCGATGACATCACTGATGACATCATCGATGACATCATCGATGACATCACCTGATGACATCATCGATGACATCATCGATGACATCACTGATGACATCATCGATGACATCACTGAATGACATCATCGATGACATCACTCGATGACATCACTGATGACATCATCGATGACATCATCTGATGACATCATCGATGACATCACTGATGACATCATCGATGACATCACTGATGACATCA
>NW_027210323.1:0-82873 GCF_027789765.1 Dendropsophus ebraccatus | reverse complement strand
TTTGCAATGCCCATAGAAATCAACGGCGTCTCTATTCTTGGTGTGGAGAGCAATCAGGTGGGTTTTTACCTTCATTCTGCCGCTTAAGAATCCGTGAAAATAAAGCCGATCCTGGGTGCCTAGGTGCCTGTAATCCAATCAGCACTGCAAATTTCATTGCTAGCACATAGCCAAAAAAATTCTCCCCATTGACTTTACATGGGAGTGCAGAAAAGGTATGTTTTCTCGTCCCTTTAAGTAGGAGTTAAACAAGCTTAGGTCTGCGGTGCCCAGGGGACCCCATCCACCCGCACTGAGTTTCATTCCTACCACCTTAGGAAAAAAAGTCATTATTTTGAGGCTTAGAAGTCATTTCTGCAATTCCCATAGAAATCAACGGCGTCTCTATTCAATTGTGTGGAGCGCATATCAGGTGGTTTTTCTCTGCCGGCTTAAGAGATACACGTGAAACTAAAGCCGATCCTGGGTGCCTAGGGTGCCTGTCATCCAATCCGCACTGCATTTCATTTCTAGCACATAGCCAAAAAATCGCCCCATTGACTTACATTGGAGTGCAGAAAAGGTCATTTTTTCTCGGTCCCTTTAAGAGGTAGGAGTTAAACAAGCTTAGGTCTGCGGTGCCTAGGGGACCCCATCCAGCCCGCACTGAGTTTCATTCCTACCACCTTAGGAAAAAAGTCATTATTTTGAGGCTTAAGTCATTTCTGCAATTCCCATAGAAATCAACGGCGTCTCTATTCAATTGTGTGGAGCGCATATCAGTGGGTTTCTCTGCCGGCTTAAGAGATACACGTGAAACTAAAGCCGATCCTGGGTGCCTAGGGTGCCTGTCATCCAATCCGCACTGCATTTCATTTCTAGCACATAGCCAAAAATCGCCCCATTGACTTACATTGGAGTGCAGAAAAGGTCATTTTTTCTCGTCCCCTTTAAGAGGTAGTTGTTAAACAAGCTTAGGTCTGCGGTGCCCAGGGGGACCCCATCCAGCCCGCACTGAGTTTCATTCCTACCACCTTAGGAAAAAAAGTCATTATTTTGAGGCTTAGAAGTCATTTCTGCAATTCCCATAGAAAATCACGGCGTCTCTATTCAATTGTGTGGAGCGCATATCAGGTGGGTTTTCTCTGCCGGCTTAAGAGATACACGTGAAACTAAAGCCGATCCTGGGTGCCTAGGGTGCCTGTCATCCAATCCGCACTGCATTTCATTTCTAGCACATAGCCAAAAAATCGCCCCATTGACTTACATTGGAGTGCAGAAAAGGTCATTTTTTCTCGGTCCCTTTAAGAGGTAGGAGTTAAACAAGCTTAGGTCTGCGGTGCCCAGGGGGACCCCATCCAGCCCGCACTGAGTTTCATTCCTACCACCTTAGGAAAAAAGTCATTATTTTGAGGCTTAGAAGTCATTTCTGCAATTCCCATAGAAAATCAACGGCGTCTCTATTCAATTGTGTGGAGCGCATATCAGGTGGGTTTTCTCTGCCGGCTTAAGAGATACACGTGAAACTAAAGCCGATCCTGGGTGCCTAGGGTGCCTGTCATCCAATCCGCACTGCATTTCATTTCTAGCACATAGCCAAAACATCGCCCCATTGACTTACATTGGAGTGCAGAAAAGGTCATTTTTTCTCGGTCCCTTTAAGAGGTAGGAGTTAAACAGCTTAGGTCTGCGGTGCCCAGGGGGGACCCCATCCAGCCCGCACTGAGTTTCATTCCTACCACCTTAGGAAAAAAGTCATTATTTTGAGGCTTAGAAGTCATTTCTGCAATTCCCATAGAAAATCAACGGCGTCTCTATTCAATTGTGTGGAGCGCATATCAGGTGGGTTTTCTCTGCCGGCTTAAGAGATACACGTGAAACTAAAGCCGATCCTGGGTGCCTAGGGTGCCTGTCATCCAATCCGCACTGCATTTCATTTCTAGCACATAGCCAAAAAATCGCCCCATTGACTTACATTGGAGTGCAGAAAAGGTAATTTTTTCTCGGTCCCTTTAAGAGGTAGGAGTTAAACAAGCTTAGGTCTGCGGTGCCCAGGGGGGACCCCATCCAGCCCGCACTGAGTTTCATTCATACCACCTTAGGAAAAAAGTCATTATTTTGAGGCTTAGAAGTCATTTCTGCAATTCCCATAGAAAATCAACGGCGTCTCTATTCAATTGTGTGAGCGCATATCAGGTGGGTTTTCTCTGCCGGCTTAAGAGATACACGTGAAACTAAAGCCGATCCTGGGTGCCTAGGGTGCCTGTCATCCAATCCGCACTGCATTTCATTTCTAGCACATAGCCAAAAAATCGCCCCATTGACTTACATTGGAGTGCAGAAAAGGTCATTTTTTTCTCGGTCCCTTTAAGAGGTAGGAATTAACACAAGCTTAGGTCTGCGGTGCCCAGGGGGGACCCCATCCAGCCCGCACTGAGTTTCATTCCTACCACCTTAGGAAAAAAAGTCATTATTTTGAGGCTTAGAAGTCATTTCTGCAATTCCCATAGAAAATCAACGGCGTCTCTATTCAATTGTGTGGAGCGCATATCAGGTGGGTTTTCTCTGCCGGCTTAAGAGATACACGTGAAACTAAAGCCGATCCTGGGTGCCTAGGGTGCCTGTCATCCAATCCGCACTGCATTTCATTTCTAGCACATAGCCAAAAAATCGCCCCATTGACTTACATTGGAGTGCAGAAAAGGTCATTTTTTCTCGGTCCCTTTAAGAGGTAGGAGTTAAACAAGCTTAGGTCTGCGGTGCCCAGGGGGACCCCATCCAGCCCGCACTGAGTTTCATTCCTACCACCTTAGGAAAAAAAGTCATTATTTTGAGGCTTAGAAGTCATTTCTGCAATTCCCATAGAAAATCAACGGCGTCTCTATTCAATTGTGTGGAGCGCATATCAGGTGGGTTTTCTCTGCCGGCTTAAGAGATACACGTGAAACTAAAGCTGATCCTGGGTGCCTAGGGTGCCTGTCATCCAATCCGCACTGCATTTCATTTCTAGCACATAGCCAAAAAATCGCCCCATTGACTTACATTGGAGTGCAGAAAAGGTCATTTTTTCTCGGTCCCTTTAAGAGGTAGGAGTTAAACAAGCTTAGGTCTGCGGTGCCCAGGGGGGACCCCATCCAGCCCGCACTGAGTTTCATTCCTACCACCTTAGGAAAAAAAGTCATTATTTTGAGGCTTAGAAGTCATTTCTGCAATTCCCATAGAAAATCAACGGCGTCTCTATTCAATTGTGTGGAGCGCATATCAGGTGGGTTTTCTCTGCCGGCTTAAGAGATACACGTGAAACTAAAGCCGATCCTGGGTGCCTAGGGTGCCTGTCATCCAATCCGCACTGCATTTCATTTCTAGCACATAGCCAAAAATCGCCCCATTGACTTACATTGGAGTGCAGAAAAGTCATTTTTTCTCGGTCCCTTTAAGAGGTAGGAGTTAAACAAGCTTAGGTCTGCGGTGCCCAGGGGGACCCCATCCAGCCCGCACTGAGTTTCATTCCTACCACCTTAGGAAAAAAGTCATTATTTTGAGGCTTAGAAGTCATTTCTGCAATTCCCATAGAAAATCAACGGCGTCTCTATTCAATTGTGTGGAGCGCATATCAGGTGGGTTTTCTCTGCCGGCTTAAGAGATACACGTGAAACTAAAGCCGATCCTGGGTGCCTAGGGTGCCTGTCATCCAATCCGCACTGCATTTCATTTCTAGCACATAGCCAAAAAATCGCCCCATTGACTTACATTGGAGTGCAGAAAAGGTCATTTTTTCTCGGTCCCTTTAAGAGGTAGGAGTTAAACAAGCTTAGGTCTGCGGTGCCCAGGGGGACCCCATCCAGCCCGCACTGAGTTTCATTCCTACCACCTTAGGAAAAAAAGTCATTATTTTGAGGCTTAGAAGTCATTTCTGCAATTCCCATAGAAAATCAACGGCGTCTCTATTCAATTGTGTGGAGCGCATATCAGGTGGGTTTTCTCTGCCGGCTTAAGAGATACACGTGAAACTAAAGCCGATCCTGGGTGCCTAGGGTGCCTGTCATCCAATCCGCACTGCATTTCATTTCTAGCACATAGCCAAAAAATCGCCCCATTGACTTACATTGGAGTGCAGAAAAGGTCATTTTTTCTCGGTCCCTTTAAGAGGTAGGAGTTAAACAAGCTTAGGTCTGCGGTGCCCAGGGGGGACCCCATCCAGCCCGCACTGAGTTTCATTCCTACCACCTTAGGAAAAAAAGTCATTATTTTGAGGCTTAGAAGTCATTTCTGCAATTCCCATAGAAAATCAACGGCGTCTCTATTCAATTGTGTGGAGCGCATATCAGGTGGGTTTTCTCTGCCGCATAAGAGATACACGTGAAACTAAAGCCGATCCTGGGTGCCTAGGGTGCCTGTCATCCAATCCGCACTGCATTTCATTTCTAGCACATAGCCAAAAAATCGCCCCATTGACTTACATTGGAGTGCAGAAAAGGTCATTTTTTCTCGGTCCCTTTAAGAGGTAGGAGTTAAACAAGCTTAGGTCTGCGGTGCCCAGGGGGACCCCATCCAGCCCGCACTGAGTTTCATTCCTACCACCTTAGGAAAAAAGTCATTATTTTGAGGCTTAGAAGTCATTTCTGCAATTCCCATAGAAAATCAACGGCGTCTCTATTCAATTGTGTGGAGCGCATATCAGGTGGGTTTTCTCTGCCGGCTTAAGAGATACACGTGAAACTAAAGCCGATCCTGGGTGCCTAGGGTGCCTGTCATCCAATCCGCACTGCATTTCATTTCTAGCACATAGCCAAAAAATCGCCCCATTGACTTACATTGGAGTGCAGAAAAGGTCATTTTTTCTCGGTCCCTTTAAGAGGTAGGAGTTAAACAAGCTTAGGTCTGCGGTGCCCAGGGGGGACCCCATCCAGCCCGCACTGAGTTTCATTCCTACCACCTTAGGAAAAAAAGTCATTATTTTGAGGCTTAGAAGTCATTTCTGCAATTCCCATAGAAAATCAACGGCGTCTCTATTCAATTGTGTGGAGCGCATATCAGGTGGGTTTTCTCTGCCGGCTTAAGAGATACACGTGAAACTAAAGCCGATCCTGGGTGCCTAGGGTGCCTGTCATCCAATCCGCACTGCATTTCATTTCGAGCACATAGCCAAAAAATCGCCCCATTGACTTACATTGGAGTGCAGAAAAGGTCATTTTTTCTCGGTCCCTTTAAGAGGTAGGAGTTAAACAAGCTTAGGTCTGCGGTGCCCAGGGGGGCCCCATCCAGCCCGCACTGAGTTTCATTCCTACCACCTTAGGAAAAAAAGTCATTATTTTGAGGCTTAGAAGTCATTTCTGCAATTCCCATAGAAAATCAACGGCGTCTCTATTCAATTGTGTGGAGCGCATATCAGGTGGGTTTTCTCTGCCGGCTTAAGAGATACACGTGAAACTAAAGCCGATCCTGGGTGCCTAGGGTGCCTGTCATCCAATCCGCACTGCATTTCATTTCTAGCACATAGCCAAAAAATCGCCCCATTGACTTACATTGGAGTGCAGAAAAGGTCATTTTTTCTCGGTCCCTTTAAGAGGTAGGAGTTAAACAAGCTTAGGTCTGCGGTGCCCAGGGGGGACCCCATCCAGCCCGCACTGAGTTTCATTCCTACCACCTTAGGAAAAAAAGTCATTATTTTGAGGCTTAGAAGTCATTTCTGCAATTCCCATAGAAAATCAACGGCGTCTCTATTCAATTGTGTGGAGCGCATATCAGGTGGGTTTTCTCTGCCGGCTTAAGAGATACACGTGAAACTAAAGCCGATCCTGGGTGCCTAGGGTGCCTGTCATCCAATCCGCACTGCATTTCATTTCTAGCACATAGCCAAAAAATCGCCCCATTGACTTACATTGGAGTGCAGAAAAGGTCATTTTTTCTCGGTCCCTTTAAGAGGTAGGAGTTAAACAAGCTTAGGTCTGCGGTGCCCAGGGGGGACCCCATCCAGCCCGCACTGAGTTTCATTCCTACCACCTTAGGAAAAAAAGTCATTATTTTGAGGCTTAGAAGTCATTTCTGCAATTCCCATAGAAAATCAACGGCGTCTCTATTCAATTGTGTGGAGCGCATATCAGGTGGGTTTTCTCTGCCGGCTTAAGAGATACACGTGAAACTAAAGCCGATCCTGGGTGCCTAGGGTGCCTGTCATCCAATCCGCACTGCATTTCATTTCTAGCACATAGCCAAAAAATCGCCCCATTGACTTACATTGGAGTGCAGAAAAGGTCATTTTTTCTCGGTCCCTTTAAGAGGTAGGAGTTAAACAAGCTTAGGTCTGCGGTGCCCAGGGGGGACCCCATCCAGCCCGCACTGAGTTTCATTCCTACCACCTTAGGAAAAAAAGTCATTATTTTGAGGCTTAGAAGTCATTTCTGCAATTCCCATAGAAAATCAACGGCGTCTCTATTCAATTGTGTGGAGCGCATATCAGGTGGGTTTTCTCTGCCGGCTTAAGAGATACACGTGAAACTAAAGCCGATCCTGGGTGCCTAGGGTGCCTGTCATCCAATCCGCACTGCATTTCATTTCTAGCACATAGCCAAAAAATCGCCCCATTGACTTACATTGGAGTGCAGAAAAGGTCATTTTTTCTCGGTCCCTTTAAGAGGTAGGAGTTAAACAAGCTTAGGTCTGCGGTGCCCAGGGGGGACCCCATCCAGCCCGCACTGAGTTTCATTCCTACCACCTTAGGAAAAAAGTCATTATTTTGAGGCTTAGAAGTCATTTCTGCAATTCCCATAGAAAATCAACGGCGTCTCTATTCAATTGTGTGGAGCGCATATCAGGTGGGTTTTCTCTGCCGGCTTAAGAGATACACGTGAAACTAAAGCCGATCCTGGGTGCCTAGGGTGCCTGTCATCCAATCCGCACTGCATTTCATTTCTAGCACATAGCCAAAAAATCGCCCCATTGACTTACATTGGAGTGCAGAAAAGGTCATTTTTTCTCGGTCCCTTTAAGAGGTAGGAGTTAAACAAGCTTAGGTCTGCGGTGCCCAGGGGGGACCCCATCCAGCCCGCACTGAGTTTCATTCCTACCACCTTAGGAAAAAAAGTCATTATTTTGAGGCTTAGAAGTCATTTCTGCAATTCCCATAGAAAATCAACGGCGTCTCTATTCAATTGTGTGGAGCGCATATCAGGTGGGTTTTCTCTGCCGGCTTAAAAGATACACGTGAAACTAAAGCCGATCCTGGGTGCCTAGGGTGCCTGTCATCCAATCCGCACTGCATTTCATTTCTAGCACATAGCCAAAAAATCGCCCCATTGACTTACATTGGAGTGCAGAAAAGGTCATTTTTTCTCGGTCCCTTTAAGAGGTAGGAGTTAAACAAGCTTAGGTCTGCGGTGCCCAGGGGGGACCCCATCCAGCCCGCACTGAGTTTCATTCCTACCACCTTAGGAAAAAAAGTCATTATTTTGAGGCTTAGAAGTCATTTCTGCAATTCCCATAGAAAATCAACGGCGTCTCTATTCAATTGTGTGGAGCGCATATCAGGTGGGTTTTCTCTGCCGGCTTAAGATACACGTGAAACTAAAGCCGATCCTGGGTGCCTAGGGTGCCTGTCATCCAATCCGCACTGCATTTCATTTCTAGCACATAGCCAAAAAATCGCCCCATTGACTTACATTGGAGTGCAGAAAAGGTCATTTTTTCTCGGTCCCTTTAAGAGGTAGGAGTTAAACAAGCTTAGGTCTGCGGTGCCCAGGGGGACCCCATCCAGCCCGCACTGAGTTTCATTCCTACCACCTTAGGAAAAAAAGTCATTATTTTGAGGCTTAGAAGTCATTTCTGCAATTCCCATAGAAAATCAACGGCGTCTCTATTCAATTGTGTGGAGCGCATATCAGGTGGGTTTTCTCTGCCGGCTTAAGAGATACACGTGAAACTAAAGCCGATCCTGGGTGCCTAGGGTGCCTGTCATCCAATCCGCACTGCATTTCATTTCTAGCACATAGCCAAAAAATCGCCCCATTGACTTACATTGGAGTGCAGAAAAGGTCATTTTTTCTCGGTCCCTTTAAGAGGTAGGAGTTAAACAAGCTTAGGTCTGCGGTGCCCAGGGGGGACCCCATCCAGCCCGCACTGAGTTTCATTCCTACCACCTTAGGAAAAAAGTCATTATTTTGAGGCTTAGAAGTCATTTCTGCAATTCCCATAGAAAATCAACGGCGTCTCTATTCAATTGTGTGGAGCGCATATCAGGTGGGTTTTCTCTGCCGGCTTAAGAGATACACGTGAAACTAAAGCCGATCCTGGGTGCCTAGGGTGCCTGTCATCCAATCCGCACTGCATTTCATTTCTAGCACATAGCCAAAAAATCGCCCCATTGACTTACATTGGAGTGCAGAAAAGGTCATTTTTTCTCGGTCCCTTTAAGAGGTAGGAGTTAAACAAGCTTAGGTCTGCGGTGCCCAGGGGGACCCCATCCAGCCCGCACTGAGTTTCATTCCTACCACCTTAGGAAAAAAAGTCATTATTTTGAGGCTTAGAAGTCATTTCTGCAATTCCCATAGAAAATCAACGGCGTCTCTATTCAATTGTGTGGAGCGCATATCAGGTGGGTTTTCTCTGCCGGCTTAAGAGATACACGTGAAACTAAAGCCGATCCTGGGTGCCTAGGGTGCCTGTCATCCAATCCGCACTGCATTTCATTTCTAGCACATAGCCAAAAATCGCCCCATTGACTTACATTGGAGTGCAGAAAAGGTCATTTTTTCTCGGTCCCTTTAAGAGGTAGGAGTTAAACAAGCTTAGGTCTGCGGTGCCCAGGGGGGACCCCATCCAGCCCGCACTGAGTTTCATTCCTACCACCTTAGGAAAAAAAGTCATTATTTTGAGGCTTAGAAGTCATTTCTGCAATTCCCATAGAAAATCAACGGCGTCTCTATTCAATTGTGTGGAGCGCATATCAGGTGGGTTTTCTCTGCCGGCTTAAGAGATACACGTGAAACTAAAGCCGATCCTGGGTGCCTAGGGCCTGTCATCCAATCCGCACTGCATTTCATTTCTAGCACATAGCCAAAAAATCGCCCCATTGACTTACATTGGAGTGCAGAAAAGGTCATTTTTTCTCGGTCCCTTTAAGAGGTAGGAGTTAAACAAGCTTAGGTCTGCGGTGCCCAGGGGGGACCCCATCCAGCCCGCACTGAGTTTCATTCCTACCACCTTAGGAAAAAAGTCATTATTTTGAGGCTTAGAAGTCATTTCTGCAATTCCCATAGAAAATCAACGGCGTCTCTATTCAATTGTGTGGAGCGCATATCAGGTGGGTTTTCTCTGCCGGCTTAAGAGATACACGTGAAACTAAAGCCGATCCTGGGTGCCTATGGTGCCTGTCATCCAATCCGCACTGCATTTCATTTCTAGCACATAGCCAAAAATCGCCCCATTGACTTACATTGGAGTGCAGAAAAGGTCATTTTTTCTCGGTCCCTTTAAGAGGTAGGAGTTAAACAAGCTTAGGTCTGCGGTGCCCAGGGGGACCCCATCCAGCCCGCACTGAGTTTCATTCCTACCACCTTAGGAAAAAAGTCATTATTTTGAGGCTTAGAAGTCATTTCTGCAATTCCCATAGAAAATCAACGGCGTCTCTATTCAATTGTGTGGAGCGCATATCAGGTGGGTTTTCTCTGCCGGCTTAAGAGATACACGTGAAACTAAAGCCGATCCTGGGTGCCTAGGGTGCCTGTCATCCAATCCGCACTGCATTTCATTTCTAGCACATAGCCAAAAATCGCCCCATTGACTTACATTGGAGTGCAGAAAAGGTCATTTTTTCTCGGTCCCTTTAAGAGGTAGGAGTTAAACAAGCTTAGGTCTGCGGTGCCCAGGGGGGACCCCATCCAGCCCGCACTGAGTTTCATTCCTACCACCTTAGGAAAAAAAGTCATTATTTTGAGGCTTAGAAGTCATTTCTGCAATTCCCATAGAAAATCAACGGCGTCTCTATTCAATTGTGTGGAGCGCATATTAGGTGGGTTTTCTCTGCCGGCTTAAGAGATACACGTGAAACTAAAGCTGATCCTGGGTGCCTAGGGTGCCTGTCATCCAATCCGCACTGCATTTCATTTCTAGCACATAGCCAAAAAATCGCCCCATTGACTTACATTGGAGTGCAGAAAAGGTCATTTTTTCTCGGTCCCTTTAAGAGGTAGGAGTTAAACAAGCTTAGGTCTGCGGTGCCCAGGGGGGACCCCATCCAGCCCGCACTGAGTTTCATTCCTACCACCTTAGGAAAAAATCATTATTTTGAGGCTTAGAAGTCATTTCTGCAATTCCCATAGAAAATCAACGGCGTCTCTATTCAATTGTGTGGAGCGCATATCAGGTGGGTTTTCTCTGCCGGCTTAAGAGATACACGTGAAACTAAAGCCGATCCTGGGTGCCTAGGGTGCCTGTCATCCAATCCGCACTGCATTTCATTTCTAGCACATAGCCAAAAAATCGCCCCATTGACTTACATTGGAGTGCAGAAAAGGTCATTTTTTCTCGGTCCCTTTAAGAGGTAGGAGTTAAACAAGCTTAGGTCTGCGGTGCCCAGGGGGGACCCCATCCAGCCCGCACTGAGTTTCATTCCTACCACCTTAGGAAAAAAAGTCATTATTTTGAGGCTTAGAAGTCATTTCTGCAATTCCCATAGAAAATCAACGGCGTCTCTATTCAATTGTGTGGAGCGCATATCAGGTGGGTTTTCTCTGCCGGCTTAAGAGATACACGTGAAACTAAAGCCGATCCTGGGTGCCTAGGGTGCCTGTCATCCAATCCGCACTGCATTTCATTTCTAGCACATAGCCAAAAAATCGCCCCATTGACTTACATTGGAGTGCAGAAAAGGTCATTTTTTCTCGGTCCCTTTAAGAGGTAGGAGTTAAACAAGCTTAGGTCTGCGGTGCCCAGGGGGACCCCATCCAGCCCGCACTGAGTTTCATTCCTACCACCTTAGGAAAAAAAGTCATTATTTTGAGGCTTAGAAGTCATTTCTGCAATTCCCATAGAAAATCAACGGCGTCTCTATTCAATTGTGTGGAGCGCATATCAGGTGGGTTTTCTCTGCCGGCTTAAGAGATACACGTGAAACTAAAGCCGATCCTGGGTGCCTAGGGTGCCTGTCATCCAATCCGCACTGCATTTCATTTCTAGCACATAGCCAAAAAATCGCCCCATTGACTTACATTGGAGTGCAGAAAAGGTCATTTTTTCTCGGTCCCTTTAAGAGGTAGGAGTTAAACAAGCTTAGGTCTGCGGTGCCCAGGGGGGACCCCATCCAGCCCGCTCTGAGTTTCATTCCTACCACCTTAGGAAAAAAAGTCATTATTTTGAGGCTTAGAAGTCATTTCTGCAATTCCCATAGAAAATCAACGGCGTCTCTATTCAATTGTGTGGAGCGCATATCAGGTGGGTTTTCTCTGCCGGCTTAAGAGATACACGTGAAACTAAAGCCGATCCTGGGTGCCTAGGGTGCCTGTCATCCAATCCGCACTGCATTTCATTTCTAGCACATAGCCAAAAATCGCCCCATTGACTTACATTGGAGTGCAGAAAAGGTCATTTTTTCTCGGTCCCTTTAAGAGGTAGGAGTTAAACAAGCTTAGGTCTGCGGTGCCCAGGGGGGACCCCATCCAGCCCGCACTGAGTTTCATTCCTACCACCTTAGGAAAAAAAGTCATTATTTTGAGGCTTAGAAGTCATTTCTGCAATTCCCATAGAAAATCAACGGCGTCTCTATTCAATTGTGTGGAGCGCATATCAGGTGGGTTTTCTCTGCCGGCTTAAGAGATACACGTGAAACTAAAGCCGATCCTGGGTGCCTAGGGTGCCTGTCATCCAATCCGCACTGCATTTCATTTCTAGCACATAGCCAAAAAATCGCCCCATTGACTTACATTGGAGTGCAGAAAAGGTCATTTTTTCTCGGTCCCTTTAAGAGGTAGGAGTTAAACAAGCTTAGGTCTGCGGTGCCCAGGGGGACCCCATCCAGCCCGCACTGAGTTTCATTCCTACCACCTTAGGAAAAAAAGTCATTATTTTGAGGCTTAGAAGTCATTTCTGCAATTCCCATAGAAAATCAACGGCGTCTCTATTCAATTGTGTGGAGCGCATATCAGGTGGGTTTTCTCTGCCGGCTTAAGAGATACACGTGAAACTAAAGCCGATCCTGGGTGCCTAGGGTGCCTGTCATCCAATCCGCACTGCATTTCATTTCTAGCACATAGCCAAAAAATCGCCCCATTGACTTACATTGGAGTGCAGAAAAGGTCATTTTTTCTCGGTCCCTTTAAGAGGTAGGAGTTAAACAAGCTTAGGTCTGCGGTGCCCAGGGGGGACCCCATCCAGCCCGCACTGAGTTTCATTCCTACCACCTTAGGAAAAAAAGTCATTATTTTGAGGCTTAGAAGTCATTTCTGCAATTCCCATAGAAAATCAACGGCGTCTCTATTCAATTGTGTGGAGCGCATATCAGGTGGGTTTTCTCTGCCGGCTTAAGAGATACACGTGAAACTAAAGCCGATCCTGGGTGCCTAGGGTGCCTGTCATCCAATCCGCACTGCATTTCATTTCTAGCACATAGCCAAAAAATCGCCCCATTGACTTACATTGGAGTGCAGAAAAGGTCATTTTTTCTCGGTCCCTTTAAGAGGTAGGAGTTAAACAAGCTTAGGTCTGCGGTGCCCAGGGGGACCCCATCCAGCCCGCACTGAGTTTCATTCCTACCACCTTAGGAAAAAAAGTCATTATTTTGAGGCTTAGAAGTCATTTCTGCAATTCCCATAGAAAATCAACGGCGTCTCTATTCAATTGTGTGGAGCGCATATCAGGTGGGTTTTCTCTGCCGGCTTAAGAGATACACGAGAAACTAAAGCCGATCCTGGGTGCCTAGGGTGCCTGTCATCCAATCCGCACTGCATTTCATTTCTAGCACATAGCCAAAAAATCGCCCCATTGACTTACATTGGAGTGCAGAAAAGGTCATTTTTTCTCGGTCCCTTTAAGAGGTAGGAGTTAAACAAGCTTAGGTCTGCGGTGCCCAGGGGGGACCCCATCCAGCCCGCACTGAGTTTCATTCCTACCACCTTAGGAAAAAAAGTCATTATTTTGAGGCTTAGAAGTCATTTCTGCAATTCCCATAGAAAATCAACGGCGTCTCTATTCAATTGTGTGGAGCGCATATCAGGTGGGTTTTCTCTGCCGGCTTAAGAGATACACGTGAAACTAAAGCCGATCCTGGGTGCCTAGGGTGCCTGTCATCCAATCCGCACTGCATTTCATTTCTAGCACATAGCCAAAAAATCGCCCCATTGACTTACATTGGAGTGCAGAAAAGGTCATTTTTTCTCGGTCCCTTTAAGAGGTAGGAGTTAAACAAGCTTAGGTCTGCGGTGCCCAGGGGGGACCCCATCCAGCCCGCACTGAGTTTCATTCCTACCACCTTAGGAAAAAAAGTCATTATTTTGAGGCTTAGAAGTCATTTCTGCAATTCCCATAGAAAATCAACGGCGTCTCTATTCAATTGTGTGGAGCGCATATCAGGTGGGTTTTCTCTGCCGGCTTAAGAGATACACGTGAAACTAAAGCCGATCCTGGGTGCCTAGGGTGCCTGTCATCCAATCCGCACTGCATTTCATTTCTAGCACATAGCCAAAAAATCGCCCCATTGACTTACATTGGAGTGCAGAAAAGGTCATTTTTTCTCGGTCCCTTTAAGAGGTAGGAGTTAAACAAGCTTAGGTCTGCGGTGCCCAGGGGGGACCCCATCCAGCCCGCACTGAGTTTCATTCCTACCACCTTAGGAAAAAAAGTCATTATTTTGAGGCTTAGAAGTCATTTCTGCAATTCCCATAGAAAATCAACGGCGTCTCTATTCAATTGTGTGGAGCGCATATCAGGTGGGTTTTCTCTGCCGGCTTAAGAGATACACGTGAAACTAAAGCCGATCCTGGGTGCCTAGGGTGCCTGTCATCCAATCCGCACTGCATTTCATTTCTAGCACATAGCCAAAAAATCGCCCCATTGACTTACATTGGAGTGCAGAAAAGGTCATTTTTTTCTCGGTCCCTTTAAGAGGTAGGAGTTAAACAAGCTTAGGTCTGCGGTGCCCAGGGGGGACCCCATCCAGCCCGCACTGAGTTTCATTCCTACCACCTTAGGAAAAAAAGTCATTATTTTGAGGCTTAGAAGTCATTTCTGCAATTCCCATAGAAAATCAACGGCGTCTCTATTCAATTGTGTGGAGCGCATATCAGGTGGGTTTTCTCTGCCGGCTTAAGAGATACACGTGAAACTAAAGCCGATCCTGGGTGCCTAGGGTGCCTGTCATCCAATCCGCACTGCATTTCATTTCTAGCACATAGCCAAAAAATCGCCCCATTGACTTACATTGGAGTGCAGAAAAGGTCATTTTTTCTCGGTCCCTTTAAGAGGTAGGAGTTAAACAAGCTTAGGTCTGCGGTGCCCAGGGGGGACCCCATCCAGCCCGCACTGAGTTTCATTCCTACCACCTTAGGAAAAAAGTCATTATTTTGAGGCTTAGAAGTCATTTCTGCAATTCCCATAGAAAATCAACGGCGTCTCTATTCAATTGTGTGGAGCGCATATCAGGTGGGTTTTCTCTGCCGGCTTAAGAGATACACGTGAAACTAAAGCCGATCCTGGGTGCCTAGGGTGCCTGTCATCCAATCCGCACTGCATTTCATTTCTAGCACATAGCCAAAAAATCGCCCCATTGACTTACATTGGAGTGCAGAAAAGGTCATTTTTTCTCGGTCCCTTTAAGAGGTAGGAGTTAAACAAGCTTAGGTCTGCGGTGCCCAGGGGGGACCCCATCCAGCCCGCACTGAGTTTCATTCCTACCACCTTAGGAAAAAAAGTCATTATTTTGAGGCTTAGAAGTCATTTCTGCAATTCCCATAGAAAATCAACGGCGTCTCTATTCAATTGTGTGGAGCGCATATCAGGTGGGTTTTCTCTGCCGGCTTAAGAGATACACGTGAAACTAAAGCCGATCCTGGGTGCCTAGGGTGCCTGTCATCCAATCCGCACTGCATTTCATTTCTAGCACATAGCCAAAAAATCGCCCCATTGACTTACATTGGAGTGCAGAAAAGGTCATTTTTTCTCGGTCCCTTTAAGAGGTAGGAGTTAAACAAGCTTAGGTCTGCGGTGCCCAGGGGGGACCCCATCCAGCCCGCACTGAGTTTCATTCCTACCACCTTAGGAAAAAAAGTCATTATTTTGAGGCTTAGAAGTCATTTCTGCAATTCCCATAGAAAATCAACGGCGTCTCTATTCAATTGTGTGGAGCGCATATCAGGTGGGTTTTCTCTGCCGGCTTAAGAGATACACGTGAAACTAAAGCCGATCCTGGGTGCCTAGGGTGCCTGTCATCCAATCCGCACTGCATTTCATTTCTAGCACATAGCCAAAAAATCGCCCCATTGACTTACATTGGAGTGCAGAAAGGTCATTTTTTCTCGGTCCCTTTAAGAGGTAGGAGTTAAACAAGCTTAGGTCTGCGGTGCCCAGGGGGACCCCATCCAGCCCGCACTGAGTTTCATTCCTACCACCTTAGGAAAAAAAGTCATTATTTTGAGGCTTAGAAGTCATTTCTGCAATTCCCATAGAAAATCAACGGCGTCTCTATTCAATTGTGTGGAGCGCATATCAGGTGGGTTTTCTCTGCCGGCTTAAGAGATACACGTGAAACTATAGCCGATCCTGGTGCCTAGGGTGCCTGTCATCCAATCCGCACTGCATTTCATTTCTAGCACATAGCCAAAAAATCGCCCCATTGACTTACATTGGAGTGCAGAAAAGGTCATTTTTTCTCGGTCCCTTTAAGAGGTAGGAGTTAAACAAGCTTAGGTCTGCGGTGCCCAGGGGGACCCCATCCAGCCCGCACTGAGTTTCATTCCTACCACCTTAGGAAAAAAAGTCATTATTTTGAGGCTTAGAAGTCATTTCTGCAATTCCCATAGAAAATCAACGGCGTCTCTATTCAATTGTGTGGAGCGCATATCAGGTGGGTTTTCTCTGCCGGCTTAAGAGATACACGTGAAACTAAAGCCGATCCTGGGTGCCTAGGGTGCCTGTCATCCAATCCGCACTGCATTTCATTTCTAGCACATAGCCAAAAAATCGCCCCATTGACTTACATTGGAGTGCAGAAAAGGTCATTTTTTCTCGGTCCCTTTAAGAGGTAGGAGTTAAACAAGCTTAGGTCTGCGGTGCCCAGGGGGACCCCATCCAGCCCGCACTGAGTTTCATTCCTACCACCTTAGGAAAAAAAGTCATTATTTTGAGGCTTAGAAGTCATTTCTGCAATTCCCATAGAAAATCAACGGCGTCTCTATTCAATTGTGTGGAGCGCATATCAGGTGGGTTTTCTCTGCCGGCTTAAGAGATACACGTGAAACTAAAGCCGATCCTGGGTGCCTAGGGTGCCTGTCATCCAATCCGCACTGCATTTCATTTCTAGCACATAGCCAAAAAATCGCCCCATTGACTTACATTGGAGTGCAGAAAAGGTCATTTTTTCTCGGTCCCTTTAAGAGGTAGGAGTTAAACAAGCTTAGGTCTGCGGTGCCCAGGGGGGACCCCATCCAGCCCGCACTGAGTTTCATTCCTACCACCTTAGGAAAAAAAGTCATTATTTTGAGGCTTAGAAGTCATTTCTGCAATTCCCATAGAAAATCAACGGCGTCTCTATTCAATTGTGTGGAGCGCATATCAGGTGGGTTTTCTCTGCCGGCTTAAGAGATACACGTGAAACTAAAGCCGATCCTGGGTGCCTAGGGTGCCTGTCATCCAATCCGCACTGCATTTCATTTCTAGCACATAGCCAAAAAATCGCCCCATTGACTTACATTGGAGTGCAGAAAAAAACATTTTTTCTCGGTCCCTTTAAGAGGTAGGAGTTAAACAAGCTTAGGTCTGCGGTGCCCAGGGGGACCCCATCCAGCCCGCACTGAGTTTCATTCCTACCACCTTAGGAAAAAAAGTCATTATTTTGAGGCTTAGAAGTCATTTCTGCAATTCCCATAGAAAATCAACGGCGTCTCTATTCAATTGTGTGGAGCGCATATCAGGTGGGTTTTCTCTGCCGGCTTAAGAGATACACGTGAAACTAAAGCCGATCCTGGGTGCCTAGGGTGCCTGTCATCCAATCCGCACTGCATTTCATTTCTAGCACATAGCCAAAAAATCGCCCCATTGACTTACATTGGAGTGCAGAAAAGGTCATTTTTTCTCGGTCCCTTTAAGAGGTAGGAGTTAAACAAGCTTAGGTCTGCGGTGCCCAGGGGGACCCCATCCAGCCCGCACTGAGTTTCATTCCTACCACCTTAGGAAAAAAAGTCATTATTTTGAGGCTTAGAAGTCATTTCTGCAATTCCCATAGAAAATCAACGGCGTCTCTATTCAATTGTGTGGAGCGCATATCAGGTGGGTTTTCTCTGCCGGCTTAAGAGATACACGTGAAACTAAAGCCGATCCTGGGTGCCTAGGGTGCCTGTCATCCAATCCGCACTGCATTTCATTTCTAGCACATAGCCAAAAAATCGCCCCATTGACTTACATTGGAGTGCAGAAAAGGTCATTTTTTCTCGGTCCCTTTAAGAGGTAGGAGTTAAACAAGCTTAGGTCTGCGGTGCCCAGGGGGACCCCATCCAGCCCGCACTGAGTTTCATTCCTACCACCTTAGGAAAAAAAGTCATTATTTTGAGGCTTAGAAGTCATTTCTGCAATTCCCATAGAAAATCAACGGCGTCTCTATTCAATTGTGTGGAGCGCATATCAGGTGGGTTTTCTCTGCCGGCTTAAGAGATACACGTGAAACTAAAGCCGATCCTGGGTGCCTAGGGTGCCTGTCATCCAATCCGCACTGCATTTCATTTCTAGCACATAGCCAAAAAATCGCCCCATTGACTTACATTGGAGTGCAGAAAAGGTCATTTTTTCTCGGTCCCTTTAAGAGGTAGGAGTTAAACAAGCTTAGGTCTGCGGTGCCCAGGGGGGACCCCATCCAGCCCGCACTGAGTTTCATTCCTACCACCTTAGGAAAAAAAGTCATTATTTTGAGGCTTAGAAGTCATTTCTGCAATTCCCATAGAAAATCAACGGCGTCTCTATTCAATTGTGTGGAGCGCATATCAGGTGGGTTTTCTCTGCCGGCTTAAGAGATACACGTGAAACTAAAGCCGATCCTGGGTGCCTAGGGTGCCTGTCATCCAATCCGCACTGCATTTCATTTCTAGCACATAGCCAAAAATCGCCCCATTGACTTACATTGGAGTGCAGAAAAGGTCATTTTTTCTCGTCCCTTTAAGAGGTAGGAGTTAAACAAGCTTAGGTCTGCGGTGCCCAGGGGGGACCCCATCCAGCCCGCACTGAGTTTCATTCCTACCACCTTAGGAAAAAAAGTCATTATTTTGAGGCTTTGAAGTCATTTCTGCAATTCCCATAGAAAATCAACGGCGTCTCTATTCAATTGTGTGGAGCGCATATCAGGTGGGTTTTCTCTGCCGGCTTAAGAGATACACGTGAAACTAAAGCCGATCCTGGGTGCCTAGGGTGCCTGTCATCCAATCCGCACTGCATTTCATTTCTAGCACATAGCCAAAAAATCGCCCCATTGACTTACATTGGAGTGCAGAAAAGGTCATTTTTTCTCGGTCCCTTTAAGAGGTAGGAGTTAAACAAGCTTAGGTCTGCGGTGCCCAGGGGGGACCCCATCCAGCCCGCACTGAGTTTCATTCCTACCACCTTAGGAAAAAAAGTCATTATTTTGAGGCTTAGAAGTCATTTCTGCAATTCCCATAGAAAATCAACGGCGTCTCTATTCAATTGTGTGGAGCGCATATCAGGTGGGTTTTCTCTGCCGGCTTAAGAGATACACGTGAAACTAAAGCCGATCCTGGGTGCCTAGGGTGCCTGTCATCCAATCCGCACTGCATTTCATTTCTAGCACATAGCCAAAAAATCGCCCCATTGACTTACATTGGAGTGCAGAAAAGGTCATTTTTTCTCGGTCCCTTTAAGAGGTAGGAGTTAAACAAGCTTAGGTCTGCGGTGCCCAGGGGGGACCCCATCCAGCCCGCACTGAGTTTCATTCCTACCACCTTAGGAAAAAAAGTCATTATTTTGAGGCTTAGAAGTCATTTCTGCAATTCCCATAGAAAATCAACGGCGTCTCTATTCAATTGTGTGGAGCGCATATCAGGTGGGTTTTCTCTGCCGGCTTAAGAGATACACGTGAAACTAAAGCCGATCCTGGGTGCCTAGGGTGCCTGTCATCCAATCCGCACTGCATTTCATTTCTAGCACATAGCCAAAAAATCGCCCCATTGACTTACATTGGAGTGCAGAAAAGGTCATTTTTTCTCGGTCCCTTTAAGAGGTAGGAGTTAAACAAGCTTAGGTCTGCGGTGCCCAGGGGGACCCCATCCAGCCCGCACTGAGTTTCATTCCTACCACCTTAGGAAAAAAAGTCATTATTTTGAGGCTTAGAAGTCATTTCTGCAATTCCCATAGAAATCAACGGCGTCTCTATTCAATTGTGTGGAGCGCATATCAGGTGGGTTTTCTCTGCCGGCTTAAGAGATACACGTGAAACTAAAGCCGATCCTGGGTGCCTAGGGTGCCTGTCATCCAATCCGCACTGCATTTCATTTCTAGCACATAGCCAAAAATCGCCCCATTGACTTACATTGGAGTGCAGAAAAGGTCATTTTTTCTCGGTCCCTTTAAGAGGTAGGAGTTAAACAAGCTTAGGTCTGCGGTGCCCAGGGGGGACCCCATCCAGCCCGCACTGAGTTTCATTCCTACCACCTTAGGAAAAAAGTCATTATTTTGAGGCTTAGAAGTCATTTCTGCAATTCCCATAGAAAATCAACGGCGTCTCTATTCAATTGTGTGGAGCGCATATCAGGTGGGTTTTCTCTGCCGGCTTAAGAGATACACGTGAAACTAAAGCCGATCCTGGGTGCCTAGGGTGCCTGTCATCCAATCCGCACTGCATTTCATTTCTAGCACATAGCCAAAAAATCGCCCCATTGACTTACATTGGAGTGCAGAAAAGGTCATTTTTTCTCGGTCCCTTTAAGAGGTAGGAGTTAAACAAGCTTAGGTCTGCGGTGCCCAGGGGGGACCCCATCCAGCCCGCACTGAGTTTCATTCCTACCACCTTAGGAAAAAAAGTCATTATTTTGAGGCTTAGAAGTCATTTCTGCAATTCCCATAGAAAATCAACGGCGTCTCTATTCAATTGTGTGGAGCGCATATCAGGTGGGTTTTCTCTGCCGGCTTAAGAGATACACGTGAAACTAAAGCCGATCCTGGGTGCCTAGGGTGCCTGTCATCCAATCCGCACTGCATTTCATTTCTAGCACATAGCCAAAAAATCGCCCCATTGACTTACATTGGAGTGCAGAAAAGGTCATTTTTTCTCGGTCCCTTTAAGAGGTAGGAGTTAAACAAGCTTAGGTCTGCGGTGCCCAGGGGGACCCCATCCAGCCCGCACTGAGTTTCATTCCTACCACCTTAGGAAAAAAAGTCATTATTTTGAGGCTTAGAAGTCATTTCTGCAATTCCCATAGAAAATCAACGGCGTCTCTATTCAATTGTGTGGAGCGCATATCAGGTGGGTTTTCTCTGCCGGCTTAAGAGATACACGTGAAACTAAAGCCGATCCTGGGTGCCTAGGGTGCCTGTCATCCAATCCGCACTGCATTTCATTTCTAGCACATAGCCAAAAAATCGCCCCATTGACTTACATTGGAGTGCAGAAAAGGTCATTTTTTCTCGGTCCCTTTAAGAGGTAGGAGTTAAACAAGCTTAGGTCTGCGGTGCCCAGGGGGGACCCCATCCAGCCCGCACTGAGTTTCATTCCTACCACCTTAGGAAAAAAGTCATTATTTTGAGGCTTAGAAGTCATTTCTGCAATTCCCATAGAAAATCAACGGCGTCTCTATTCAATTGTGTGGAGCGCATATCAGGTGGGTTTTCTCTGCCGGCTTAAGAGATACACGTGAAACTAAAGCCGATCCTGGGTGCCTAGGGTGCCTGTCATCCAATCCGCACTGCATTTCATTTCTAGCACATAGCCAAAAAATCGCCCCATTGACTTACATTGGAGTGCAGAAAAGGTCATTTTTTCTCGGTCCCTTTAAGAGGTAGGAGTTAAACAAGCTTAGGTCTGCGGTGCCCAGGGGGGACCCCATCCAGCCCGCACTGAGTTTCATTCCTACCACCTTAGGAAAAAAAGTCATTATTTTGAGGCTTAGAAGTCATTTCTGCAATTCCCATAGAAAATCAACGGCGTCTCTATTCGATTGTGTGGAGCGCATATCAGGTGGGTTTTCTCTGCCGGCTTAAGAGATACACGTGAAACTAAAGCCGATCCTGGGTGCCTAGGGTGCCTGTCATCCAATCCGCACTGCATTTCATTTCTAGCACATAGCCAAAAATCGCCCCATTGACTTACATTGGAGTGCAGAAAAGGTCATTTTTTCTCGGTCCCTTTAAGAGGTAGGAGTTAAACAAGCTTAGGTCTGCGGTGCCCAGGGGGACCCCATCCAGCCCGCACTGAGTTTCATTCCTACCACCTTAGGAAAAAAAGTCATTATTTTGAGGCTTAGAAGTCATTTCTGCAATTCCCATAGAAAATCAACGGCGTCTCTATTCAATTGTGTGGAGCGCATATCAGGTGGGTTTTCTCTGCCGGCTTAAGAGATACACGTGAAACTAAAGCCGATCCTGGGTGCCTAGGGTGCCTGTCATCCAATCCGCACTGCATTTCATTTCTAGCACATAGCCAAAAAATCGCCCCATTGACTTACATTGGAGTGCAGAAAAGGTCATTTTTTCTCGGTCCCTTTAAGAGGTAGGAGTTAAACAAGCTTAGGTCTGCGGTGCCCAGGGGGACCCCATCCAGCCCGCACTGAGTTTCATTCCTACCACCTTAGGAAAAAAAGTCATTATTTTGAGGCTTAGAAGTCATTTCTGCAATTCCCATAGAAAATCAACGGCGTCTCTATTCAATTGTGTGGAGCGCATATCAGGTGGGTTTTCTCTGCCGGCTTAAGAGATACACGTGAAACTAAAGCCGATCCTGGGTGCCTAGGGTGCCTGTCATCCAATCCGCACTGCATTTCATTTCTAGCACATAGCCAAAAAATCGCCCCATTGACTTACATTGGAGTGCAGAAAGGTCATTTTTTCTCGGTCCCTTTAAGAGGTAGGAGTTAAACAAGCTTAGGTCTGCGGTGCCCAGGGGGGACCCCATCCAGCCCGCACTGAGTTTCATTCCTACCACCTTAGGAAAAAAAGTCATTATTTTGAGGCTTAGAAGTCATTTCTGCAATTCCCATAGAAAATCAACGGCGGCTCTATTCAATTGTGTGGAGCGCATATCAGGTGGGTTTTCTCTGCCGGCTTAAGAGATACACGTGAAACTAAAGCCGATCCTGGGTGCCTAGGGTGCCTGTCATCCAATCCGCACTGCATTTCATTTCTAGCACATAGCCAAAAATCGCCCCATTGACTTACATTGGAGTGCAGAAAAGGTCATTTTTTCTCGGTCCCTTTAAGAGGTAGGAGTTAAACAAGCTTAGGTCTGCGGTGCCCAGGGGGACCCCATCCAGCCCGCACTGAGTTTCATTCCTACCACCTTAGGAAAAAAAGTCATTATTTTGAGGCTTAGAAGTCATTTCTGCAATTCCCATAGAAAATCAACGGCGTCTCTATTCAATTGTGTGGAGCGCATATCAGGTGGGTTTTCTCTGCCGGCTTAAGAGATACACGTGAAACTAAAGCCGATCCTGGGTGCCTAGGGTGCCTGTCATCCAATCCGCACTGCATTTCATTTCTAGCACATAGCCAAAAAATCGCCCCATTGACTTACATTGGAGTGCAGAAAAGGTCATTTTTTCTCGGTCCCTTTAAGAGGTAGGAGTTAAACAAGCTTAGGTCTGCGGTGCCCAGGGGGACCCCATCCAGCCCGCACTGAGTTTCATTCCTACCACCTTAGGAAAAAAAGTCATTATTTTGAGGCTTAGAAGTCATTTCTGCAATTCCCATAGAAAATCAACGGCGTCTCTATTCAATTGTGTGGAGCGCATATCAGGTGGGTTTTCTCTGCCGGCTTAAGAGATACACGTGAAACTAAAGCCGATCCTGGGTGCCTAGGGTGCCTGTCATCCAATCCGCACTGCATTTCATTTCTAGCACATAGCCAAGAATCGCCCCATTGACTTACATTGGAGTGCAGAAAAGGTCATTTTTTCTCGGTCCCTTTAAGAGGTAGGAGTTAAACAAGCTTAGGTCTGCGGTGCCCAGGGGGGACCCCATCCAGCCCGCACTGAGTTTCATTCCTACCACCTTTGGAAAAAAGTCATTATGTTGAGGCTTAGAAGTCATTTCTGCAATTCCCATAGAAAATCAACGGCGTCTCTATTCAATTGTGTGGAGCGCATATCAGGTGGGTTTTCTCTGCCGGCTTAAGAGATACACGTGAAACTAAAGCCGATCCTGGGTGCCTAGGGTGCCTGTCATCCAATCCGCACTGCATTTCATTTCTAGCACATAGCCAAAAAATCGCCCCATTGACTTACATTGGAGTGCAGAAAAGGTCATTTTTTCTCGGTCCCTTTAAGAGGTAGGAGTTAAACAAGCTTAGGTCTGCGGTGCCCAGGGGGGACCCCATCCAGCCCGCACTGAGTTTCATTCCTACCACCTTAGGAAAAAAAGTCATTATTTTGAGGCTTAGAAGTCATTTCTGCAATTCCCATAGAAAATCAACGGCGTCTCTATTCAATTGTGTGGAGCGCATATCAGGTGGGTTTTCTCTGCCGGCTTAAGAGATACACGTGAAACTAAAGCCGATCCTGGGTGCCTAGGGTGCCTGTCATCCAATCCGCACTGCATTTCATTTCTAGCACATAGCCAAAAAATCGCCCCATTGACTTACATTGGAGTGCAGAAAAGGTCATTTTTTCTCGGTCCCTTTAAGAGGTAGGAGTTAAACAAGCTTAGGTCTGCGGTGCCCAGGGGGGACCCCATCCAGCCCGCACTGAGTTTCATTCCTACCACCTTAGGAAAAAAAGTCATTATTTTGAGGCTTAGAAGTCATTTCTGCAATTCCCATAGAAAATCAACGGCGTCTCTATTCAATTGTGTGGAGCGCATATCAGGTGGGTTTTCTCTGCCGGCTTAAGAGATACACGTGAAACTAAAGCCGATCCTGGGTGCCTAGGGTGCCTGTCATCCAATCCGCACTGCATTTCATTTCTAGCACATAGCCAAAAAATCGCCCCATTGACTTACATTGGAGTGCAGAAAAGGTCATTTTTTCTCGGTCCCTTTAAGAGGTAGGAGTTAAACAAGCTTAGGTCTGCGGTGCCCAGGGGGGACCCCATCCAGCCCGCACTGAGTTTCATTCCTACCACCTTAGGAAAAAAGTCATTATTTTGAGGCTTAGAAGTCATTTCTGCAATTCCCATAGAAAATCAACGGCGTCTCTATTCAATTGTGTGGAGCGCATATCAGGTGGGTTTTCTCTGCCGGCTTAAGAGATACACGTGAAACTAAAGCCGATCCTGGGTGCCTAGGGTGCCTGTCATCCAATCCGCACTGCATTTCATTTCTAGCACATAGCCAAAAATCGCCCCATTGACTTACATTGGAGTGCAGAAAAGGTCATTTTTTCTCGGTCCCTTTAAGAGGTAGGAGTTAAACAAGCTTAGGTCTGCGGTGCCCAGGGGGGACCCCATCCAGCCCGCACTGAGTTTCATTCCTACCACCTTAGGAAAAAAAGTCATTATTTTGAGGCTTAGAAGTCATTTCTGCAATTCCCATAGAAAATCAACGGCGTCTCTATTCAATTGTGTGGAGCGCATATCAGGTGGGTTTTCTCTGCCGGCTTAAGAGATACACGTGAAACTAAAGCCGATCCTGGGTGCCTAGGGTGCCTGTCATCCAATCCGCACTGCATTTCATTTCTAGCACATAGCCAAAAAATCGCCCCATTGACTTACATTGGAGTGCAGAAAAGGTCATTTTTTCTCGGTCCCTTTAAGAGGTAGGAGTTAAACAAGCTTAGGTCTGCGGTGCCCAGGGGGACCCCATCCAGCCCGCACTGAGTTTCATTCCTACCACCTTAGGAAAAAAGTCATTATTTTGAGGCTTAGAAGTCATTTCTGCAATTCCCATAGAAAATCAACGGCGTCTCTATTCAATTGTGTGGAGCGCATATCAGGTGGGTTTTCTCTGCCGGCTTAAGAGATACACGTGAAACTAAAGCCGATCCTGGGTGCCTAGGGTGCCTGTCATCCAATCCGCACTGCATTTCATTTCTAGCACATAGCCAAAAAATCGCCCCATTGACTTACATTGGAGTGCAGAAAAGGTCATTTTTTCTCGGTCCCTTTAAGAGGTAGGAGTTAAACAAGCTTAGGTCTGCGGTGCCCAGGGGGACCCCATCCAGCCCGCACTGAGTTTCATTCCTACCACCTTAGGAAAAAAGTCATTATTTTGAGGCTTAGAAGTCATTTCTGCAATTCCCATAGAAAATCAACGGCGTCTCTATTCAATTGTGTGGAGCGCATATCAGGTGGGTTTTCTCTGCCGGCTTAAGAGATACACGTGAAACTAAAGCCGATCCTGGGTGCCTAGGGTGCCTGTCATCCAATCCGCACTGCATTTCATTTCTAGCACATAGCCAAAAAATCGCCCCATTGACTTACATTGGAGTGCAGAAAAGGTCATTTTTTCTCGGTCCCTTTAAGAGGTAGGAGTTAAACAAGCTTAGGTCTGCGGTGCCCAGGGGGGACCCCATCCAGCCCGCACTGAGTTTCATTCCTACCACCTTAGGAAAAAAAGTCATTATTTTGAGGCTTAGAAGTCATTTCTGCAATTCCCATAGAAAATCAACGGCGTCTCTATTCAATTGTGTGGAGCGCATATCAGGTGGGTTTTCTCTGCCGGCTTAAGAGATACACGTGAAACTAAAGCCGATCCTGGGTGCCTAGGGTGCCTGTCATCCAATCCGCACTGCATTTCATTTCTAGCACATAGCCAAAAAATCGCCCCATTGACTTACATTGGAGTGCAGAAAAGGTCATTTTTTCTCGGTCCCTTTAAGAGGTAGGAGTTAAACAAGCTTAGGTCTGCGGTGCCCAGGGGGGACCCCATCCAGCCCGCACTGAGTTTCATTCCTACCACCTTAGGAAAAAAAGTCATTATTTTGAGGCTTAGAAGTCATTTCTGCAATTCCCATAGAAAATCAACGGCGTCTCTATTCAATTGTGTGGAGCGCATATCAGGTGGGTTTTCTCTGCCGGCTTAAGAGATACACGTGAAACTAAAGCCGATCCTGGGTGCCTAGGGTGCCTGTCATCCAATCCGCACTGCATTTCATTTCTAGCACATAGCCAAAAAATCGCCCCATTGACTTACATTGGAGTGCAGAAAAGGTCATTTTTTCTCGGTCCCTTTAAGAGGTAGGAGTTAAACAAGCTTAGGTCTGCGGTGCCCAGGGGGGACCCCATCCAGCCCGCACTGAGTTTCATTCCTACCACCTTAGGAAAAAAAGTCATTATTTTGAGGCTTAGAAGTCATTTCTGCAATTCCCATAGAAAATCAACGGCGTCTCTATTCAATTGTGTGGAGCGCATATCAGGTGGGTTTTCTCTGCCGGCTTAAGAGATACACGTGAAACTAAAGCCGATCCTGGGTGCCTAGGGTGCCTGTCATCCAATCCGCACTGCATTTCATTTCTAGCACATAGCCAAAAATCGCCCCATTGACTTACATTGGAGTGCAGAAAAGGTCATTTTTTCTCGGTCCCTTTAAGAGGTAGGAGTTAAACAAGCTTAGGTCTGCGGTGCCCAGGGGGGACCCCATCCAGCCCGCACTGAGTTTCATTCCTACCACCTTAGGAAAAAAAGTCATTATTTTGAGGCTTAGAAGTCATTTCTGCAATTCCCACAGAAAATCAACGGCGTCTCTATTCAATTGTGTGGAGCGCATATCAGGTGGGTTTTCTCTGCCGGCTTAAGAGATACACGTGAAACTAAAGCCGATCCTGGGTGCCTAGGGTGCCTGTCATCCAATCCGCACTGCATTTCATTTCTAGCACATAGCCAAAAAATCGCCCCATTGACTTACATTGGAGTGCAGAAAAGGTCATTTTTTCTCGGTCCCTTTAAGAGGTAGGAGTTAAACAAGCTTAGGTCTGCGGTGCCCAGGGGGGACCCCATCCAGCCCGCACTGAGTTTCATTCCTACCACCTTAGGAAAAAAAGTCATTATTTTGAGGCTTAGAAGTCATTTCTGCAATTCCCATAGAAAATCAACGGCGTCTCTATTCAATTGTGTGGAGCGCATATCAGGTGGGTTTTCTCTGCCGGCTTAAGAGATACACGTGAAACTAAAGCCGATCCTGGGTGCCTAGGGTGCCTGTCATCCAATCCGCACTGCATTTCATTTCTAGCACATAGCCAAAAAATCGCCCCATTGACTTACATTGGAGTGCAGAAAAGGTCATTTTTTCTCGGTCCCTTTAAGAGGTAGGAGTTAAACAAGCTTAGGTCTGCGGTGCCCAGGGGGACCCCATCCAGCCCGCACTGAGTTTCATTCCTACCACCTTAGGAAAAAAAGTCATTATTTTGAGGCTTAGAAGTCATTTCTGCAATTCCCATAGAAAATCAACGGCGTCTCTATTCAATTGTGTGGAGCGCATATCAGGTGGGTTTTCTCTGCCGGCTTAAGAGATACACGTGAAACTAAAGCCGATCCTGGGTGCCTAGGGTGCCTGTCATCCAATCCGCACTGCATTTCATTTCTAGCACATAGCCAAAAAATCGCCCCATTGACTTACATTGGAGTGCAGAAAAGGTCATTTTTTCTCGGTCCCTTTAAGAGGTAGGAGTTAAACAAGCTTAGGTCTGCGGTGCCCAGGGGGACCCCATCCAGCCCGCACTGAGTTTCATTCCTACCACCTTAGGAAAAAAAGTCATTATTTTGAGGCTTAGAAGTCATTTCTGCAATTCCCATAGAAAATCAACGGCGTCTCTATTCAATTGTGTGGAGCGCATATCAGGTGGGTTTTCTCTGCCGGCTTAAGAGATACACGTGAAACTAAAGCCGGTCCTGGGTGCCTAGGGTGCCTGTCATCCAATCCGCACTGCATTTCATTTCTAGCACATAGCCAAAAAATCGCCCCATTGACTTACATTGGAGTGCAGAAAAGGTCATTTTTTCTCGGTCCCTTTAAGAGGTAGGAGTTAAACAAGCTTAGGTCTGCGGTGCCCAGGGGGACCCCATCCAGCCCGCACTGAGTTTCATTCCTACCACCTTAGGAAAAAAAGTCATTATTTTGAGGCTTAGAAGTCATTTCTGCAATTCCCATAGAAAATCAACGGCGTCTCTATTCAATTGTGTGGAGCGCATATCAGGTGGGTTTTCTCTGCCGGCTTAAGAGATACACGTGAAACTAAAGCCGATCCTGGGTGCCTAGGGTGCCTGTCATCCAATCCGCACTGCATTTCATTTCTAGCACATAGCCAAAAAATCGCCCCATTGACTTACATTGGAGTGCAGAAAAGGTCATTTTTTCTCGGTCCCTTTAAGAGGTAGGAGTTAAACAAGCTTAGGTCTGCGGTGCCCAGGGGGACCCCATCCAGCCCGCACTGAGTTTCATTCCTACCACCTTAGGAAAAAAAGTCATTATTTTGAGGCTTAGAAGTCATTTCTGCAATTCCCATAGAAAATCAACGGCGTCTCTATTCAATTGTGTGGAGCGCATATCAGGTGGGTTTTCTCTGCCGGCTTAAGAGATACACGTGAAACTAAAGCCGATCCTGGGTGCCTAGGGTGCCTGTCATCCAATCCGCACTGCATTTCATTTCTAGCACATAGCCAAAAAATCGCCCCATTGACTTACATTGGAGTGCAGAAAAGGTCATTTTTTCTCGGTCCCTTTAAGAGGTAGGAGTTAAACAAGCTTAGGTCTGCGGTGCCCAGGGGGACCCCATCCAGCCCGCACTGAGTTTCATTCCTACCACCTTAGGAAAAAAAGTCATTATTTTGAGGCTTAGAAGTCATTTCTGCAATTCCCATAGAAAATCAACGGCGTCTCTATTCAATTGTGTGGAGCGCATATAGGTGGGTTTTCTCTGCCGGCTTAAGAGATACACGTGAAACTAAAGCCGATCCTGGGTGCCTAGGGTGCCTGTCATCCAATCCGCACTGCATTTCATTTCTAGCACATAGCCAAAAAATCGCCCCATTGACTTACATTGGAGTGCAGAAAAGGTCATTTTTTCTCGGTCCCTTTAAGAGGTAGGAGTTAAACAAGCTTAGGTCTGCGGTGCCCAGGGGGGACCCCATCCAGCCCGCACTGAGTTTCATTCCTACCACCTTAGGAAAAAAAGTCATTATTTTGAGGCTTAGAAGTCATTTCTGCAATTCCCATAGAAAATCAATGGCGTCTCTATTCAATTGTGTGGAGCGCATATCAGGTGGGTTTTCTCTGCCGGCTTAAGAGATACACGTGAAACTAAAGCCGATCCTGGGTGCCTAGGGTGCCTGTCATCCAATCCGCACTGCATTTCATTTCTAGCACATAGCCAAAAAATCGCCCCATTGACTTACATTGGAGTGCAGAAAAGGTCATTTTTTCTCGGTCCCTTTAAGAGGTAGGAGTTAAACAAGCTTAGGTCTGCGGTGCCCAGGGGGACCCCATCCAGCCCGCACTGAGTTTCATTCCTACCACCTTAGGAAAAAAAGTCATTATTTTGAGGCTTAGAAGTCATTTCTGCAATTCCCATAGAAAATCAACGGCGTCTCTATTCAATTGTGTGGAGCGCATATCAGGTGGGTTTTCTCTGCCGGCTTAAGAGATACACGTGAAACTAAAGCCGATCCTGGGTGCCTAGGGTGCCTGTCATCCAATCCGCACTGCATTTCATTTCTAGCACATAGCCAAAAATCGCCCCATTGACTTACATTGGAGTGCAGAAAAGGTCATTTTTTCTCGGTCCCTTTAAGAGGTAGGAGTTAAACAAGCTTAGGTCTGCGGTGCCCAGGGGGGACCCCATCCAGCCCGCACTGAGTTTCATTCCTACCACCTTAGGAAAAAAAGTCATTATTTTGAGGCTTAGAAGTCATTTCTGCAATTCCCATAGAAAATCAACGGCGTCTCTATTCAATTGTGTGGAGCGCATATCAGGTGGGTTTTCTCTGCCGGCTTAAGAGATACACGTGAAACTAAAGCCGATCCTGGGTGCCTAGGGTGCCTGTCATCCAATCCGCACTGCATTTCATTTCTAGCACATAGCCAAAAAATCGCCCCATTGACTTACATTGGAGTGCAGAAAAGGTCATTTTTTCTCGGTCCCTTTAAGAGGTAGGAGTTAAACAAGCTTAGGTCTGCGGTGCCCAGGGGGGACCCCATCCAGCCCGCACTGAGTTTCATTCCTACCACCTTAGGAAAAAAAGTCATTATTTTGAGGCTTAGAAGTCATTTCTGCAATTCCCATAGAAAATCAACGGCGTCTCTATTCAATTGTGTGGAGCGCATATCAGGTGGGTTTTCTCTGCCGGCTTAAGAGATACACGTGAAACTAAAGCCGATCCTGGGTGCCTAGGGTGCCTGTCATCCAATCCGCACTGCATTTCATTTCTAGCACATAGCCAAAAAATCGCCCCATTGACTTACATTGGAGTGCAGAAAAGGTCATTTTTTCTCGGTCCCTTTAAGAGGTAGGAGTTAAACAAGCTTAGGTCTGCGGTGCCCAGGGGGGACCCCATCCAGCCCGCACTGAGTTTCATTCCTACCACCTTAGGAAAAAAAGTCATTATTTTGAGGCTTAGAAGTCATTTCTGCAATTCCCATAGAAAATCAACGGCGTCTCTATTCAATTGTGTGGAGCGCATATCAGGTGGGTTTTCTCTGCCGGCTTAAGAGATACACGTGAAACTAAAGCCGATCCTGGGTGCCTAGGGTGCCTGTCATCCAATCCGCACTGCATTTCATTTCTAGCACATAGCCAAAAAATCGCCCCATTGACTTACATTGGAGTGCAGAAAAGTCATTTTTTCTCGGTCCCTTTAAGAGGTAGGAGTTAAACAAGCTTAGGTCTGCGGTGCCCAGGGGGACCCCATCCAGCCCGCACTGAGTTTCATTCCTACCACCTTAGGAAAAAAAGTCATTATTTTGAGGCTTAGAAGTCATTTCTGCAATTCCCATAGAAAATCAACGGCGTCTCTATTCAATTGTGTGGAGCGCATATCAGGTGGGTTTTCTCTGCCGGCTTAAGAGATACACGTGAAACTAAAGCTGATCCTGGGTGCCTAGGGTGCCTGTCATCCAATCCGCACTGCATTTCATTTCTAGCACATAGCCAAAAAATCGCCCCATTGACTTACATTGGAGTGCAGAAAGGTCATTTTTTCTCGGTCCCTTTAAGAGGTAGGAGTTAAACAAGCTTAGGTCTGCGGTGCCCAGGGGGGACCCCATCCAGCCCGCACTGAGTTTCATTCCTACCACCTTAGGAAAAAAGTCATTATTTTGAGGCTTAGAAGTCATTTCTGCAATTCCCATAGAAAATCAACGGCGTCTCTATTCAATTGTGTGGAGCGCATATCAGGTGGGTTTTCTCTGCCGGCTTAAGAGATACACGTGAAACTAAAGCCGATCCTGGGTGCCTAGGGTGCCTGTCATCCAATCCGCACTGCATTTCATTTCTAGCACATAGCCAAAAAATCGCCCCATTGACTTACATTGGAGTGCAGAAAAGGTCATTTTTTCTCGGTCCCTTTAAGAGGTAGGAGTTAAACAAGCTTAGGTCTGCGGTGCCCAGGGGGGACCCCATCCAGCCCGCACTGAGTTTCATTCCTACCACCTTAGGAAAAAAAGTCATTATTTTGAGGCTTAGAAGTCATTTCTGCAATTCCCATAGAAAATCAACGGCGTCTCTATTCAATTGTGTGGAGCGCATATCAGGTGGGTTTTCTCTGCCGGCTTAAGAGATACACGTGAAACTAAAGCCGATCCTGGGTGCCTAGGGTGCCTGTCATCCAATCCGCACTGCATTTCATTTCTAGCACATAGCCAAAAATCGCCCCATTGACTTACATTGGAGTGCAGAAAAGGTCATTTTTTCTCGGTCCCTTTAAGAGGTAGGAGTTAAACAAGCTTAGGTCTGCGGTGCCCAGGGGGGACCCCATCCAGCCCGCACTGAGTTTCATTCCTACCACCTTAGGAAAAAAAGTCATTATTTTGAGGCTTAGAAGTCATTTCTGCAATTCCCATAGAAAATCAACGGCGTCTCTATTCAATTGTGTGGAGCGCATATCAGGTGGGTTTTCTCTGCCGGCTTAAGAGATACACGTGAAACTAAAGCCGATCCTGGGTGCCTAGGGTGCCTGTCATCCAATCCGCACTGCATTTCATTTCTAGCACATAGCCAAAAAATCGCCCCATTGACTTACATTGGAGTGCAGAAAAGGTCATTTTTTCTCGGTCCCTTTAAGAGGTAGGAGTTAAACAAGCTTAGGTCTGCGGTGCCCAGGGGGGACCCCATCCAGCCCGCACTGAGTTTCATTCCTACCACCTTAGGAAAAAAAGTCATTATTTTGAGGCTTAGAAGTCATTTCTGCAATTCCCATGGAAAATCAACGGCGTCTCTATTCAATTGTGTGGAGCGCATATCAGGTGGGTTTTCTCTGCCGGCTTAAGAGATACACGTGAAACTAAAGCCGATCCTGGGTGCCTAGGGTGCCTGTCATCCAATCCGCACTGCATTTCATTTCTAGCACATAGCCAAAAATCGCCCCATTGACTTACATTGGAGTGCAGAAAAGGTCATTTTTTCTCGGTCCCTTTAAGAGGTAGGAGTTAAACAAGCTTAGGTCTGCGGTGCCCAGGGGGGACCCCATCCAGCCCGCACTGAGTTTCATTCCTACCACCTTAGGAAAAAAAGTCATTATTTTGAGGCTTAGAAGTCATTTCTGCAATTCCCATAGAAAATCAACGGCGTCTCTATTCAATTGTGTGGAGCGCATATCAGGTGGGTTTTCTCTGCCGGCTTAAGAGATACACGTGAAACTAAAGCCGATCCTGGGTGCCTAGGGTGCCTGTCATCCAATCCGCACTGCATTTCATTTCTAGCACATAGCCAAAAAATCGCCCCATTGACTTACATTGGAGTGCAGAAAAGGTCATTTTTTCTCGGTCCCTTTAAGAGGTAGGAGTTAAACAAGCTTAGGTCTGCGGTGCCCAGGGGGGACCCCATCCAGCCCACACTGAGTTTCATTCCTACCACCTTAGGAAAAAAAGTCATTATTTTGAGGCTTAGAAGTCATTTCTTTCTGCAATTCCCATAGAAAATCAACGGCGTCTCTATTCAATTGTGTGGAGCGCATATCAGGTGGGTTTTCTCTGCCGGCTTAAGAGATACACGTGAAACTAAAGCCGATCCTGGGTGCCTAGGGTGCCTGTCATCCAATCCGCACTGCATTTCATTTCTAGCACATAGCCAAAAAATCGCCCCATTGACTTACATTGGAGTGCAGAAAAGGTCATTTTTTCTCGGTCCCTTTAAGAGGTAGGAGTTAAACAAGCTTAGGTCTGCGGTGCCCAGGGGGGACCCCATCCAGCCCGCACTGAGTTTCATTCCTACCACCTTAGGAAAAAAAGTCATTATTTTGAGGCTTAGAAGTCATTTCTGCAATTCCCATAGAAAATCAACGGCGTCTCTATTCAATTGTGTGGAGCGCATATCAGGTGGGTTTTCTCTGCCGGCTTAAGAGATACACGTGAAACTAAAGCCGATCCTGGGTGCCTAGGGTGCCTGTCATCCAATCCGCACTGCATTTCATTTCTAGCACATAGCCAAAAAATCGCCCCATTGACTTACATTGGAGTGCAGAAAAGGTCATTTTTTCTCGGTCCCTTTAAGAGGTAGGAGTTAAACAAGCTTAGGTCTGCGGTGCCCAGGGGGGACCCCATCCAGCCCGCACTGAGTTTCATTCCTACCACCTTAGGAAAAAAAGTCATTATTTTGAGGCTTAGAAGTCATTTCTGCAATTCCCATAGAAAATCAACGGCGTCTCTATTCAATTGTGTGGAGCGCATATCAGGTGGGTTTTCTCTGCCGGCTTAAGAGATACACGTGAAACTAAAGCCGATCCTGGGTGCCTAGGGTGCCTGTCATCCAATCCGCACTGCATTTCATTTCTAGCACATAGCCAAAAAATCGCCCCATTGACTTACATTGGAGTGCAGAAAAGGTCATTTTTTCTCGGTCCCTTTAAGAGGTAGGAGTTAAACAAGCTTAGGTCTGCGGTGCCCAGGGGGGACCCCATCCAGCCCGCACTGAGTTTCATTCCTACCACCTTAGGAAAAAAAGTCATTATTTTGAGGCTTAGAAGTCATTTCTGCAATTCCCATAGAAAATCAACGGCGTCTCTATTCAATTGTGTGGAGCGCATATCAGGTGGGTTTTCTCTGCCGGCTTAAGAGATACACGTGAAACTAAAGCCGATCCTGGGTGCCTAGGGTGCCTGTCATCCAATCCGCACTGCATTTCATTTCTAGCACATAGCCAAAAAATCGCCCCATTGACTTACATTGGAGTGCAGAAAGGTCATTTTTTCTCGGTCCCTTTAAGAGGTAGGAGTTAAACAAGCTTAGGTCTGCGGTGCCCAGGGGGGACCCCATCCAGCCCGCACTGAGTTTCATTCCTACCACCTTAGGAAAAAAAGTCATTATTTTGAGGCTTAGAAGTCATTTCTGCAATTCCCATAGAAAATCAACGGCGTCTCTATTCAATTGTGTGGAGCGCATATCAGGTGGGTTTTCTCTGCCGGCTTAAGAGATACACGTGAAACTAAAGCCGATCCTGGGTGCCTAGGGTGCCTGTCATCCAATCCGCACTGCATTTCATTTCTAGCACATAGCCAAAAAATCGCCCCATTGACTTACATTGGAGTGCAGAAAAGGTCATTTTTTCTCGGTCCCTTTAAGAGGTAGGAGTTAAACAAGCTTAGGTCTGCGGTGCCCAGGGGGGACCCCATCCAGCCCGCACTGAGTTTCATTCCTACCACCTTAGGAAAAAAAGTCATTATTTTGAGGCTTAGAAGTCATTTCTGCAATTCCCATAGAAAATCAACGGCGTCTCTATTCAATTGTGTGGAGCGCATATCAGGTGGGTTTTCTCTGCCGGCTTAAGAGATACACGTGAAACTAAAGCCGATCCTGGGTGCCTAGGGTGCCTGTCATCCAATCCGCACTGCATTTCATTTCTAGCACATAGCCAAAAAATCGCCCCATTGACTTACATTGGAGTGCAGAAAAGGTCATTTTTTCTCGGTCCCTTTAAGAGGTAGGAGTTAAACAAGCTTAGGTCTGCGGTGCCCAGGGGGGACCCCATCCAGCCCGCACTGAGTTTCATTCCTACCACCTTAGGAAAAAAAGTCATTATTTTGAGGCTTAGAAGTCATTTCTGCAATTCCCATAGAAAATCAACGGCGTCTCTATTCAATTGTGTGGAGCGCATATCAGGTGGGTTTTCTCTGCCGGCTTAAGAGATACACGTGAAACTAAAGCCGATCCTGGGTGCCTAGGGTGCCTGTCATCCAATCCGCACTGCATTTCATTTCTAGCACATAGCCAAAAAATCGCCCCATTGACTTACATTGGAGTGCAGAAAAGGTCATTTTTTCTCGGTCCCTTTAAGAGGTAGGAGTTAAACAAGCTTAGGTCTGCGGTGCCCAGGGGGGACCCCATCCAGCCCGCACTGAGTTTCATTCCTACCACCTTAGGAAAAAAAGTCATTATTTTGAGGCTTAGAAGTCATTTCTGCAATTCCCATAGAAAATCAACGGCGTCTCTATTCAATTGTGTGGAGCGCATATCAGGTGGGTTTTCTCTGCCGGCTTAAGAGATACACGTGAAACTAAAGCCGATCCTGGGTGCCTAGGGTGCCTGTCATCCAATCCGCACTGCATTTCATTTCTAGCACATAGCCAAAAAATCGCCCCATTGACTTACATTGGAGTGCAGAAAAGGTCATTTTTTCTCGGTCCCTTTAAGAGGTAGGAGTTAAACAAGCTTAGGTCTGCGGTGCCCAGGGGGGACCCCATCCAGCCCGCACTGAGTTTCATTCCTACCACCTTAGGAAAAAAAGTCATTATTTTGAGGCTTAGAAGTCATTTCTGCAATTCCCATAGAAAATCAACGGCGTCTCTATTCAATTGTGTGGAGCGCATATCAGGTGGGTTTTCTCTGCCGGCTTAAGAGATACACGTGAAACTAAAGCCGATCCTGGGTGCCTAGGGTGCCTGTCATCCAATCCGCACTGCATTTCATTTCTAGCACATAGCCAAAAAATCGCCCCATTGACTTACATTGGAGTGCAGAAAAGGTCATTTTTTCTCGGTCCCTTTAAGAGGTAGGAGTTAAACAAGCTTAGGTCTGCGGTGCCCAGGGGGACCCCATCCAGCCCGCACTGAGTTTCATTCCTACCACCTTAGGAAAAAAAGTCATTATTTTGAGGCTTAGAAGTCATTTCTGCAATTCCCATAGAAAATCAACGGCGTCTCTATTCAATTGTGTGGAGCGCATATCAGGTGGGTTTTCTCTGCCGGCTTAAGAGATACACGTGAAACTAAAGCTGATCCTGGGTGCCTAGGGTGCCTGTCATCCAATCCGCACTGCATTTCATTTCTAGCACATAGCCAAAAATCGCCCCATTGACTTACATTGGAGTGCAGAAAAGGTCATTTTTTCTCGGTCCCTTTAAGAGGTAGGAGTTAAACAAGCTTAGGTCTGCGGTGCCCAGGGGGGACCCCATCCAGCCCGCACTGAGTTTCATTCCTACCACCTTAGGAAAAAAAGTCATTATTTTGAGGCTTAGAAGTCATTTCTGCAATTCCCATAGAAAATCAACGGCGTCCCTATTCAATTGTGTGGAGCGCATATCAGGTGGGTTTTCTCTGCCGGCTTAAGAGATACACGTGAAACTAAAGCCGATCCTGGGTGCCTAGGGTGCCTGTCATCCAATCCGCACTGCATTTCATTTCTAGCACATAGCCAAAAAATCGCCCCATTGACTTACATTGGAGTGCAGAAAAGGTCATTTTTTCTCGGTCCCTTTAAGAGGTAGGAGTTAAACAAGCTTAGGTCTGCGGTGCCCAGGGGGGACCCCATCCAGCCCGCACTGAGTTTCATTCCTACCACCTTAGGAAAAAAAGTCATTATTTTGAGGCTTAGAAGTCATTTCTGCAATTCCCATAGAAAATCAACGGCGTCTCTATTCAATTGTGTGGAGCGCATATCAGGTGGGTTTTCTCTGCCGGCTTAAGAGATACACGTGAAACTAAAGCCGATCCTGGGTGCCTAGGGTGCCTGTCATCCAATCCGCACTGCATTTCATTTCTAGCACATAGCCAAAAAATCGCCCCATTGACTTACATTGGAGTGCAGAAAAGGTCATTTTTTCTCGGTCCCTTTAAGAGGTAGGAGTTAAACAAGCTTAGGTCTGCGGTGCCCAGGGGGGACCCCATCCAGCCCGCACTGAGTTTCATTCCTACCACCTTAGGAAAAAAGTCATTATTTTGAGGCTTAGAAGTCATTTCTGCAATTCCCATAGAAAATCAACGGCGTCTCTATTCAATTGTGTGGAGCGCATATCAGGTGGGTTTTCTCTGCCGGCTTAAGAGATACACGTGAAACTAAAGCCGATCCTGGGTGCCTAGGGTGCCTGTCATCCAATCCGCACTGCATTTCATTTCTAGCACATAGCCAAAAATCGCCCCATTGACTTACATTGGAGTGCAGAAAAGGTCATTTTTTCTCGGTCCCTTTAAGAGGTAGGAGTTAAACAAGCTTAGGTCTGCGGTGCCCAGGGGGGACCCCATCCAGCCCGCACTGAGTTTCATTCCTACCACCTTAGGAAAAAAGTCATTATTTTGAGGCTTAGAAGTCATTTCTGCAATTCCCATAGAAAATCAACGGCGTCTCTATTCAATTGTGTGGAGCGCATATCAGGTGGGTTTTCTCTGCCGGCTTAAGAGATACACGTGAAACTAAAGCCGATCCTGGGTGCCTAGGGTGCCTGTCATCCAATCCGCACTGCATTTCATTTCTAGCACATAGCCAAAAAATCGCCCCATTGACTTACATTGGAGTGCAGAAAAGGTCATTTTTTCTCGGTCCCTTTAAGAGGTAGGAGTTAAACAAGCTTAGGTCTGCGGTGCCCAGGGGGGACCCCATCCAGCCCGCACTGAGTTTCATTCCTACCACCTTAGGAAAAAAGTCATTATTTTGAGGCTTAGAAGTCATTTCTGCAATTCCCATAGAAAATCAACGGCGTCTCTATTCAATTGTGTGGAGCGCATATCAGGTGGGTTTTCTCTGCCGGCTTAAGAGATACACGTGAAACTAAAGCCGATCCTGGGTGCCTAGGGTGCCTGTCATCCAATCCGCACTGCATTTCATTTCTAGCACATAGCCAAAAAATCGCCCCATTGACTTACATTGGAGTGCAGAAAAGGTCATTTTTTCTCGGTCCCTTTAAGAGGTAGGAGTTAAACAAGCTTAGGTCTGCGGTGCCCAGGGGGGACCCCATCCAGCCCGCACTGAGTTTCATTCCTACCACCTTAGGAAAAAAAGTCATTATTTTGAGGCTTAGAAGTCATTTCTGCAATTCCCATAGAAAATCAACGGCGTCTCTATTCAATTGTGTGGAGCGCATATCAGGTGGGTTTTCTCTGCCGGCTTAAGAGATACACGTGAAACTAAAGCCGATCCTGGGTGCCTAGGGTGCCTGTCATCCAATCCGCACTGCATTTCATTTCTAGCACATAGCCAAAAAATCGCCCCATTGACTTACATTGGAGTGCAGAAAAGGTCATTTTTTCTCGGTCCCTTTAAGAGGTAGGAGTTAAACAAGCTTAGGTCTGCGGTGCCCAGGGGGACCCCATCCAGCCCGCACTGAGTTTCATTCCTACCACCTTAGGAAAAAAAGTCATTATTTTGAGGCTTAGAAGTCATTTCTGCAATTCCCATAGAAAATCAACGGCGTCTCTATTCAATTGTGTGGAGCGCATATCAGGTGGGTTTTCTCTGCCGGCTTAAGAGATACACGTGAAACTAAAGCCGATCCTGGGTGCCTAGGGTGCCTGTCATCCAATCCGCACTGCATTTCATTTCTAGCACATAGCCAAATATCGCCCCATTGACTTACATTGGAGTGCAGAAAAGGTCATTTTTTCTCGGTCCCTTTAAGAGGTAGGAGTTAAACAAGCTTAGGTCTGCGGTGCCCAGGGGGGACCCCATCCAGCCCGCACTGAGTTTCATTCCTACCACCTTAGGAAAAAAAGTCATTATTTTGAGGCTTAGAAGTCATTTCTGCAATTCCCATAGAAAATCAACGGCGTCTCTATTCAATTGTGTGGAGCGCATATCAGGTGGGTTTTCTCTGCCGGCTTAAGAGATACACGTGAAACTAAAGCCGATCCTGGGTGCCTAGGGTGCCTGTCATCCAATCCGCACTGCATTTCATTTCTAGCACATAGCCAAAAAATCGCCCCATTGACTTACATTGGAGTGCAGAAAAGGTCATTTTTTCTCGGTCCCTTTAAGAGGTAGGAGTTAAACAAGCTTAGGTCTGCGGTGCCCAGGGGGGACCCCATCCAGCCCGCACTGAGTTTCATTCCTACCACCTTAGGAAAAAAAGTCATTATTTTGAGGCTTAGAAGTCATTTCTGCAATTCCCATAGAAAATCAACGGCGTCTCTATTCAATTGTGTGGAGCGCATATCAGGTGGGTTTTCTCTGCCGGCTTAAGAGATACACGTGAAACTAAAGCGATCCTGGGTGCCTAGGGTGCCTGTCATCCAATCCGCACTGCATTTCATTTCTAGCACATAGCCAAAAAATCGCCCCATTGACTTACATTGGAGTGCAGAAAAGGTCATTTTTTCTCGGTCCCTTTAAGAGGTAGGAGTTAAACAAGCTTAGGTCTGCGGTGCCCAGGGGGACCCCATCCAGCCCGCACTGAGTTTCATTCCTACCACCTTAGGAAAAAATCATTATTTTGAGGCTTAGAAGTCATTTCTGCAATTCCCATAGAAAATCAACGGCGTCTCTATTCAATTGTGTGGAGCGCATATCAGGTGGGTTTTCTCTGCCGGCTTAAGAGATACACGTGAAACTAAAGCCGATCCTGGGTGCCTAGGGTGCCTGTCATCCAATCCGCACTGCATTTCATTTCTAGCACATAGCCAAAAAATCGCCCCATTGACTTACATTGGAGTGCAGAAAAGGTCATTTTTTCTCGGTCCCTTTAAGAGGTAGGAGTTAAACAAGCTTAGGTCTGCGGTGCCCAGGGGGACCCCATCCAGCCCGCACTGAGTTTCATTCCTACCACCTTAGGAAAAAAAGTCATTATTTTGAGGCTTAGAAGTCATTTCTGCAATTCCCATAGAAAATCAACGGCGTCTCTATTCAATTGTGTGGAGCGCATATCAGGTGGGTTTTCTCTGCCGGCTTAAGAGATACACGTGAAACTAAAGCCGATCCTGGGTGCCTAGGGTGCCTGTCATCCAATCCGCACTGCATTTCATTTCTAGCACATAGCCAAAAAATCGCCCCATTGACTTACATTGGAGTGCAGAAAAGGTCATTTTTTCTCGGTCCCTTTAAGAGGTAGGAGTTAAACAAGCTTAGGTCTGCGGTGCCCAGGGGGACCCCATCCAGCCCGCACTGAGTTTCATTCCTACCACCTTAGGAAAAAAGTCATTATTTTGAGGCTTAGAAGTCATTTCTGCAATTCCCATAGAAAATCAACGGCGTCTCTATTCAATTGTGTGGAGCGCATATCAGGTGGGTTTTCTCTGCCGGCTTAAGAGATACACGTGAAACTAAAGCCGATCCTGGGTGCCTAGGGTGCCTGTCATCCAATCCGCACTGCATTTCATTTCTAGCACATAGCCAAAAATCGCCCCATTGACTTACATTGGAGTGCAGAAAAGGTCATTTTTTCTCGGTCCCTTTAAGAGGTAGGAGTTAAACAAGCTTAGGTCTGCGGTGCCCAGGGGGACCCCATCCAGCCCGCACTGAGTTTCATTCCTACCACCTTAGGAAAAAAAGTCATTATTTTGAGGCTTAGAAGTCATTTCTGCAATTCCCATAGAAAATCAACGGCGTCTCTATTCAATTGTGTGGAGCGCATATCAGGTGGGTTTTCTCTGCCGGCTTAAGAGATACACGTGAAACTAAAGCCGATCCTGGGTGCCTAGGGTGCCTGTCATCCAATCCGCACTGCATTTCATTTCTAGCACATAGCCAAAAAATCGCCCCATTGACTTACATTGGAGTGCAGAAAAGGTCATTTTTTATCGGTCCCTTTAAGAGGTAGGAGTTAAACAAGCTTAGGTCTGCGGTGCCCAGGGGGGACCCCATCCAGCCCGCACTGAGTTTCATTCCTACCACCTTAGGAAAAAAAGTCATTATTTTGAGGCTTAGAAGTCATTTCTGCAATTCCCATAGAAAATCAACGGCGTCTCTATTCAATTGTGTGGAGCGCATATCAGGTGGGTTTTCTCTGCCGGCTTAAGAGATACACGTGAAACTAAAGCCGATCCTGGGTGCCTAGGGTGCCTGTCATCCAATCCGCACTGCATTTCATTTCTAGCACATAGCCAAAAAATCGCCCCATTGACTTACATTGGAGTGCAGAAAAGGTCATTTTTTCTCGGTCCCTTTAAGAGGTAGGAGTTAAACAAGCTTAGGTCTGCGGTGCCCAGGGGGACCCCATCCAGCCCGCACTGAGTTTCATTCCTACCACCTTAGGAAAAAAAGTCATTATTTTGAGGCTTAGAAGTCATTTCTGCAATTCCCATAGAAAATCAACGGCGTCTCTATTCAATTGTGTGGAGCGCATATCAGGTGGGTTTTCTCTGCCGGCTTAAGAGATACACGTGAAACTAAAGCCGATCCTGGGTGCCTAGGGTGCCTGTCATCCAATCCGCACTGCATTTCATTTCTAGCACATAGCCAAAAAATCGCCCCATTGACTTACATTGGAGTGCAGAAAAGGTCATTTTTTCTCGGTCCCTTTAAGAGGTAGGAGTTAAACAAGCTTAGGTCTGCGGTGCCCAGGGGGACCCCATCCAGCCCGCACTGAGTTTCATTCCTACCACCTTAGGAAAAAAAGTCATTATTTTGAGGCTTAGAAGTCATTTCTGCAATTCCCATAGAAAATCAACGGCGTCTCTATTCAATTGTGTGGAGCGCATATCAGGTGGGTTTTCTCTGCCGGCTTAAGAGATACACGTGAAACTAAAGCCGATCCTGGGTGCCTAGGGTGCCTGTCATCCAATCCGCACTGCATTTCATTTCTAGCACATAGCCAAAAATCGCCCCATTGACTTACATTGGAGTGCAGAAAAGGTCATTTTTTCTCGGTCCCTTTAAGAGGTAGGAGTTAAACAAGCTTAGGTCTGCGGTGCCCAGGGGGACCCCATCCAGCCCGCACTGAGTTTCATTCCTACCACCTTAGGAAAAAAGTCATTATTTTGAGGCTTAGAAGTCATTTCTGCAATTCCCATAGAAAATCAACGGCGTCTCTATTCAATTGTGTGGAGCGCATATCAGGTGGGTTTTCTCTGCCGGCTTAAGAGATACACGTGAAACTAAAGCCGATCCTGGGTGCCTAGGGTGCCTGTCATCCAATCCGCACTGCATTTCATTTCTAGCACATAGCCAAAAAATCGCCCCATTGACTTACATTGGAGTGCAGAAAAGGTCATTTTTTCTCGGTCCCTTTAAGAGGTAGGAGTTAAACAAGCTTAGGTCTGCGGTGCCCAGGGGGGACCCCATCCAGCCCGCACTGAGTTTCATTCCTACCACCTTAGGAAAAAAAGTCATTATTTTGAGGCTTAGAAGTCATTTCTGCAATTCCCATAGAAAATCAACGGCGTCTCTATTCAATTGTGTGGAGCGCATATCAGGTGGGTTTTCTCTGCCGGCTTAAGAGATACACGTGAAACTAAAGCCGATCCTGGGTGCCTAGGGTGCCTGTCATCCAATCCGCACTGCATTTCATTTCTAGCACATAGCCAAAAAATCGCCCCATTGACTTACATTGGAGTGCAGAAAAGGTCATTTTTTCTCGGTCCCTTTAAGAGGTAGGAGTTAAACAAGCTTAGGTCTGCGGTGCCCAGGGGGGACCCCATCCAGCCCGCACTGAGTTTCATTCCTACCACCTTAGGAAAAAAGTCATTATTTTGAGGCTTAGAAGTCATTTCTGCAATTCCCATAGAAAATCAACGGCGTCTCTATTCAATTGTGTGGAGCGCATATCAGGTGGGTTTTCTCTGCCGGCTTAAGAGATACACGTGAAACTAAAGCCGATCCTGGGTGCCTAGGGTGCCTGTCATCCAATCCGCACTGCATTTCATTTCTAGCACATAGCCAAAAAATCGCCCCATTGACTTACATTGGAGTGCAGAAAAGGTCATTTTTTCTCGGTCCCTTTAAGAGGTAGGAGTTAAACAAGCTTGGGTCTGCGGTGCCCAGGGGGGGCCCCATCCAGCCCGCACTGAGTTTCATTCCTACCACCTTAGGAAAAAAAGTCATTATTTTGAGGCTTAGAAGTCATTTCTGCAATTCCCATAGAAAATCAACGGCGTCTCTATTCAATTGTGTGGAGCGCATATCAGGTGGGTTTTCTCTGCCGGCTTAAGAGATACACGTGAAACTAAAGCCGATCCTGGGTGCCTAGGGTGCCTGTCATCCAATCCGCACTGCATTTCATTTCTAGCACATAGCCAAAAAATCGCCCCATTGACTTACATTGGAGTGCAGAAAAGGTCATTTTTTCTCGGTCCCTTTAAGAGGTAGGAGTTAAACAAGCTTAGGTCTGCGGTGCCCAGGGGGGACCCCATCCAGCCCGCACTGAGTTTCATTCCTACCACCTTAGGAAAAAAAGTCATTATTTTGAGGCTTAGAAGTCATTTCTGCAATTCCCATAGAAAATCAACGGCGTCTCTATTCAATTGTGTGGAGCGCATATCAGGTGGGTTTTCTCTGCCGGCTTAAGAGATACACGTGAAACTAAAGCCGATCCTGTGTGCCTAGGGTGCCTGTCATCCAATCCGCACTGCATTTCATTTCTAGCACATAGCCAAAAAATCGCCCCATTGACTTACATTGGAGTGCAGAAAAGGTCATTTTTTCTCGGTCCCTTTAAGAGGTAGGAGTTAAACAAGCTTAGGTCTGCGGTGCCCAGGGGGACCCCATCCAGCCCGCACTGAGTTTCATTCCTACCACCTTAGGAAAAAAAGTCATTATTTTGAGGCTTAGAAGTCATTTCTGCAATTCCCATAGAAAATCAACGGCGTCTCTATTCAATTGTGTGGAGCGCATATCAGGTGGGTTTTCTCTGCCGGCTTAAGAGATACACGTGAAACTAAAGCCGATCCTGGGTGCCTAGGGTGCCTGTCATCCAATCCGCACTGCATTTCATTTCTAGCACATAGCCAAAAAATCGCCCCATTGACTTACATTGGAGTGCAGAAAAGGTCATTTTTTCTCGGTCCCTTTAAGAGGTAGGAGTTAAACAAGCTTAGGTCTGCGGTGCCCAGGGGGGACCCCATCCAGCCCGCACTGAGTTTCATTCCTACCACCTTAGGAAAAAAAGTCATTATTTTGAGGCTTAGAAGTCATTTCTGCAATTCCCATAGAAAATCAACGGCGTCTCTATTCAATTGTGTGGAGCGCATATCAGGTGGGTTTTCTCTGCCGGCTTAAGAGATACACGTGAAACTAAAGCCGATCCTGGGTGCCTAGGGTGCCTGTCATCCAATCCGCACTGCATTTCATTTCTAGCACATAGCCAAAAAATCGCCCCATTGACTTACATTGGAGTGCAGAAAAGGTCATTTTTTCTCGGTCCCTTTAAGAGGTAGGAGTTAAACAAGCTTAGGTCTGCGGTGCCCAGGGGGGACCCCATCCAGCCCGCACTGAGTTTCATTCCTACCACCTTAGGAAAAAAAGTCATTATTTTGAGGCTTAGAAGTCATTTCTGCAATTCCCATAGAAAATCAACGGCGTCTCTATTCAATTGTGTGGAGCGCATATCAGGTGGGTTTTCTCTGCCGGCTTAAGAGATACACGTGAAACTAAAGCCGATCCTGGGTGCCTAGGGTGCCTGTCATCCAATCCGCACTGCATTTCATTTCTAGCACATAGCCAAAAAATCGCCCCATTGACTTACATTGGAGTGCAGAAAAGGTCATTTTTTCTCGGTCCCTTTAAGAGGTAGGAGTTAAACAAGCTTAGGTCTGCGGTGCCCAGGGGGGACCCCATCCAGCCCGCACTGAGTTTCATTCCTACCACCTTAGGAAAAAAAGTCATTATTTTGAGGCTTAGAAGTCATTTCTGCAATTCCCATAGAAAATCAACGGCGTCTCTATTCAATTGTGTGGAGCGCATATCAGGTGGGTTTTCTCTGCCGGCTTAAGAGATACACGTGAAACTAAAGCCGATCCTGGGTGCCTAGGGTGCCTGTCATCCAATCCGCACTGCATTTCATTTCTAGCACATAGCCAAAAAATCGCCCCATTGACTTACATTGGAGTGCAGAAAAGGTCATTTTTTCTCGGTCCCTTTAAGAGGTAGGAGTTAAACAAGCTTAGGTCTGCGGTGCCCAGGGGGGACCCCATCCAGCCCGCACTGAGTTTCATTCCTACCACCTTAGGAAAAAAAGTCATTATTTTGAGGCTTAGAAGTCATTTCTGCAATTCCCATAGAAAATCAACGGCGTCTCTATTCAATTGTGTGGAGCGCATATCAGGTGGGTTTTCTCTGCCGGCTTAAGAGATACACGTGAAACTAAAGCCGATCCTGGGTGCCTAGGGTGCCTGTCATCCAATCCGCACTGCATTTCATTTCTAGCACATAGCCAAAAAATCGCCCCATTGACTTACATTGGAGTGCAGAAAAGGTCATTTTTTCTCGGTCCCTTTAAGAGGTAGGAGTTAAACAAGCTTAGGTCTGCGGTGCCCAGGGGGGACCCCATCCAGCCCGCACTGAGTTTCATTCCTACCACCTTAGGAAAAAAAGTCATTATTTTGAGGCTTAGAAGTCATTTCTGCAATTCCCATAGAAAATCAACGGCGTCTCTATTCAATTGTGTGGAGCGCATATCAGGTGGGTTTTCTCTGCCGGCTTAAGAGATACACGTGAAACTAAAGCCGATCCTGGGTGCCTAGGGTGCCTGTCATCCAATCCGCACTGCATTTCATTTCTAGCACATAGCCAAAAAATCGCCCCATTGACTTACATTGGAGTGCAGAAAAGGTCATTTTTTCTCGGTCCCTTTAAGAGGTAGGAGTTAAACAAGCTTAGGTCTGCGGTGCCCAGGGGGGACCCCATCCAGCCCGCACTGAGTTTCATTCCTACCACCTTAGGAAAAAAAGTCATTATTTTGAGGCTTAGAAGTCATTTCTGCAATTCCCATAGAAAATCAACGGCGTCTCTATTCAATTGTGTGGAGCGCATATCAGGTGGGTTTTCTCTGCCGGCTTAAGAGATACACGTGAAACTAAAGCCGATCCTGGGTGCCTAGGGTGCCTGTCATCCAATCCGCACTGCATTTCATTTCTAGCACATAGCCAAAAAATCGCCCCATTGACTTACATTGGAGTGCAGAAAAGGTCATTTTTTCTCGGTCCCTTTAAGAGGTAGGAGTTAAACAAGCTTAGGTCTGCGGTGCCAAGGGGACCCCATCCAGCCCGCACTGAGTTTCATTCCTACCACCTTAGGAAAAAAGTCATTATTTTGAGGCTTAGAAGTCATTTCTGCAATTCCCATAGAAAATCAACGGCGTCTCTATTCAATTGTGTGGAGCGCATATCAGGTGGGTTTTCTCTGCCGGCTTAAGAGATACACGTGAAACTAAAGCCGATCCTGGGTGCCTAGGGTGCCTGTCATCCAATCCGCACTGCATTTCATTTCTAGCACATAGCCAAAAATCGCCCCATTGACTTACATTGGAGTGCAGAAAAGGTCATTTTTTTCTCGGTCCCTTTAAGAGGTAGGAGTTAAACAAGCTTAGGTCTGCGGTGCCCAGGGGGGACCCCATCCAGCCCGCACTGAGTTTCATTCCTACCACCTTAGGAAAAAAAGTCATTATTTTGAGGCTTAGAAGTCATTTCTGCAATTCCCATAGAAAATCAACGGCGTCTCTATTCAATTGTGTGGAGCGCATATCAGGTGGGTTTTCTCTGCCGGCTTAAGAGATACACGTGAAACTAAAGCCGATCCTGGGTGCCTAGGGTGCCTGTCATCCAATCCGCACTGCATTTCATTTCTAGCACATAGCCAAAAAATCGCCCCATTGACTTACATTGGAGTGCAGAAAAGGTCATTTTTTCTCGGTCCCTTTAAGAGGTAGGAGTTAAACAAGCTTAGGTCTGCGGTGCCCAGGGGGACCCCATCCAGCCCGCACTGAGTTTCATTCCTACCACCTTAGGAAAAAAAGTCATTATTTTGAGGCTTAGAAGTCATTTCTGCAATTCCCATAGAAAATCAACGGCGTCTCTATTCAATTGTGTGGAGCGCATATCAGGTGGGTTTTCTCTGCCGGCTTAAGAGATACACGTGAAACTAAAGCCGATCCTGGGTGCCTAGGGTGCCTGTCATCCAATCCGCACTGCATTTCATTTCTAGCACATAGCCAAAAAATCGCCCCATTGACTTACATTGGAGTGCAGAAAAGGTCATTTTTTCTCGGTCCCTTTAAGAGGTAGGAGTTAAACAAGCTTAGGTCTGCGGTGCCCAGGGGGGACCCCATCCAGCCCGCACTGAGTTTCATTCCTACCACCTTAGGAAAAAAAGTCATTATTTTGAGGCTTAGAAGTCATTTCTGCAATTCCCATAGAAAATCAACGGCGTCTCTATTCAATTGTGTGGAGCGCATATCAGGTGGGTTTTCTCTGCCGGCTTAAGAGATACACGTGAAACTAAAGCCGATCCTGGGTGCCTAGGGTGCCTGTCATCCAATCCGCACTGCATTTCATTTCTAGCACATAGCCAAAAAATCGCCCCATTGACTTACATTGGAGTGCAGAAAAGGTCATTTTTTCTCGGTCCCTTTAAGAGGTAGGAGTTAAACAAGCTTAGGTCTGCGGTGCCCAGGGGGGACCCCATCCAGCCCGCACTGAGTTTCATTCCTACCACCTTAGGAAAAAAAGTCATTATTTTGAGGCTTAGAAGTCATTTCTGCAATTCCCATAGAAAATCAACGGCGTCTCTATTCAATTGTGTGGAGCGCATATCAGGTGGGTTTTCTCTGCCGGCTTAAGAGATACACGTGAAACTAAAGCCGATCCTGGGTGCCTAGGGTGCCTGTCATCCAATCCGCACTGCATTTCATTTCTAGCACATAGCCAAAAAATCGCCCCATTGACTTACATTGGAGTGCAGAAAAGGTCATTTTTTCTCGGTCCCTTTAAGAGGTAGGAGTTAAACAAGCTTAGGTCTGCGGTGCCCAGGGGGGACCCCATCCAGCCCGCACTGAGTTTCATTCCTACCACCTTAGGAAAAAAAGTCATTATTTTGAGGCTTAGAAGTCATTTCTGCAATTCCCATAGAAAATCAACGGCGTCTCTATTCAATTGTGTGGAGCGCATATCAGGTGGGTTTTCTCTGCCGGCTTAAGAGATACACGTGAAACTAAAGCCGATCCTGGGTGCCTAGGGTGCCTGTCATCCAATCCGCACTGCATTTCATTTCTAGCACATAGCCAAAAAATCGCCCCATTGACTTACATTGGAGTGCAGAAAAGGTCATTTTTTCTCGGTCCCTTTAAGAGGTAGGAGTTAAACAAGCTTAGGTCTGCGGTGCCCAGGGGGGACCCCATCCAGCCCGCACTGAGTTTCATTCCTACCACCTTAGGAAAAAAGTCATTATTTTGAGGCTTAGAAGTCATTTCTGCAATTCCCATAGAAAATCAACGGCGTCTCTATTCAATTGTGTGGAGCGCATATCAGGTGGGTTTTCTCTGCCGGCTTAAGAGATACACGTGAAACTAAAGCCGATCCTGGGTGCCTAGGGTGCCTGTCATCCAATCCGCACTGCATTTCATTTCTAGCACATAGCCAAAAAATCGCCCCATTGACTTACATTGGAGTGCAGAAAAGGTCATTTTTTCTCGGTCCCTTTAAGAGGTAGGAGTTAAACAAGCTTAGGTCTGCGGTGCCCAGGGGGACCCCATCCAGCCCGCACTGAGTTTCATTCCTACCACCTTAGGAAAAAAAGTCATTATTTTGAGGCTTAGAAGTCATTTCTGCAATTCCCATAGAAAATCAACGGCGTCTCTATTCAATTGTGTGGAGCGCATATCAGGTGGGTTTTCTCTGCCGGCTTAAGAGATACACGTGAAACTAAAGCCGATCCTGGGTGCCTAGGGTGCCTGTCATCCAATCCGCACTGAATTTCATTTCTAGCACATAGCCAAAAAATCGCCCCATTGACTTACATTGGAGTGCAGAAAAGGTCATTTTTTTCTCGGTCCCTTTAAGAGGTAGGAGTTAAACAAGCTTAGGTCTGCGGTGCCCAGGGGCCCCATCCAGCCCGCACTGAGTTTCATTCCTACCACCTTAGGAAAAAAGTCATTATTTTGAGGCTTAGAAGTCATTTCTGCAATTCCCATAGAAAATCAACGGCGTCTCTATTCAATTGTGTGGAGCGCATATCAGGTGGGTTTTCTCTGCCGGCTTAAGAGATACACGTGAAACTAAAGCCGATCCTGGGTGCCTAGGGTGCCTGTCATCCAATCCGCACTGCATTTCATTTCTAGCACATAGCCAAAAAATCGCCCCATTGACTTACATTGGAGTGCAGAAAAGGTCATTTTTTCTCGGTCCCTTTAAGAGGTAGGAGTTAAACAAGCTTAGGTCTGCGGTGCCCAGGGGGGACCCCATCCAGCCCGCACTGAGTTTCATTCCTACCACCTTAGGAAAAAAAGTCATTATTTTGAGGCTTAGAAGTCATTTCTGCAATTCCCATAGAAAATCAACGGCGTCTCTATTCAATTGTGTGGAGCGCATATCAGGTGGGTTTTCTCTGCCGGCTTAAGAGATACACGTGAAACTAAAGCCGATCCTGGGTGCCTAGGGTGCCTGTCATCCAATCCGCACTGCATTTCATTTCTAGCACATAGCCAAAAAATCGCCCCATTGACTTACATTGGAGTGCAGAAAAGGTCATTTTTTCTCGGTCCCTTTAAGGGTAGGAGTTAAACAAGCTTAGGTCTGCGGTGCCCAGGGGGGACCCCATCCAGCCCGCACTGAGTTTCATTCCTACCACCTTAGGAAAAAAAGTCATTATTTTGAGGCTTAGAAGTCATTTCTGCAATTCCCATAGAAAATCAACGGCGTCTCTATTCAATTGTGTGGAGCGCATATCAGGTGGGTTTTCTCTGCCGGCTTAAGAGATACACGTGAAACTAAAGCCGATCCTGGGTGCCTAGGGTGCCTGTCATCCAATCCGCACTGCATTTCATTTCTAGCACATAGCCAAAAAATCGCCCCATTGACTTACATTGGAGTGCAGAAAAGGTCATTTTTTCTCGGTCCCTTTAAGAGGTAGGAGTTAAACAAGCTTAGGTCTGCGGTGCCCAGGGGGAACCCCATCCAGCCCGCACTGAGTTTCATTCCTACCACCTTAGGAAAAAAAGTCATTATTTTGAGGCTTAGAAGTCATTTCTGCAATTCCCATAGAAAATCAACGGCGTCTCTATTCAATTGTGTGGAGCGCATATCAGGTGGGTTTTCTCTGCCGGCTTAAGAGATACACGTGAAACTAAAGCCGATCCTGGGTGCCTAGGGTGCCTGTCATCCAATCCGCACTGCATTTCATTTCTAGCACATAGCCAAAAAATCGCCCCATTGACTTACATTGGAGTGCAGAAAAGGTCATTTTTTCTCGGTCCCTTTAAGAGGTAGGAGTTAAACAAGCTTAGGTCTGCGGTGCCCAGGGGGACCCCATCCAGCCCGCACTGAGTTTCATTCCTACCACCTTAGGAAAAAAGTCATTATTTTGAGGCTTAGAAGTCATTTCTGCAATTCCCATAGAAAATCAACGGCGTCTCTATTCAATTGTGTGGAGCGCATATCAGGTGGGTTTTCTCTGCCGGCTTAAGAGATACACGTGAAACTAAAGCCGATCCTGGGTGCCTAGGGTGCCTGTCATCCAATCCGCACTGCATTTCATTTCTAGCACATAGCCAAAAATCGCCCCATTGACTTACATTGGAGTGCAGAAAAGGTCATTTTTTCTCGGTCCCTTTAAGAGGTAGGAGTTAAACAAGCTTAGGTCTGCGGTGCCCAGGGGGGACCCCATCCAGCCCGCACTGAGTTTCATTCCTACCACCTTAGGAAAAAAAGTCATTATTTTGAGGCTTAGAAGTCATTTCTGCAATTCCCATAGAAAATCAACGGCGTCTCTATTCAATTGTGTGGAGCGCATATCAGGTGGGTTTTCTCTGCCGGCTTAAGAGATACACGTGAAACTAAAGCCGATCCTGGGTGCCTAGGGTGCCTGTCATCCAATCCGCACTGCATTTCATTTCTAGCACATAGCCAAAAAATCGCCCCATTGACTTACATTGGAGTGCAGAAAAGGTCATTTTTTCTCGGTCCCTTTAAGAGGTAGGAGTTAAACAAGCTTAGGTCTGCGGTGCCCAGGGGGACCCCATCCAGCCCGCACTGAGTTTCATTCCTACCACCTTAGGAAAAAAAGTCATTATTTTGAGGCTTAGAAGTCATTTCTGCAATTCCCATAGAAAATCAACGGCGTCTCTATTCAATTGTGTGGAGCGCATATCAGGTGGGTTTCTCTGCCGGCTTAAGAGATACACGTGAAACTAAAGCCGATCCTGGGTGCCTAGGGTGCCTGTCATCCAATCCGCACTGCATTTCATTTCTAGCACATAGCCAAAAAATCGCCCCATTGACTTACATTGGAGTGCAGAAAAGGTCATTTTTTCTCGGTCCCTTTAAGAGGTAGGAGTTAAACAAGCTTAGGTCTGCGGTGCCCAGGGGGGACCCCATCCAGCCCGCACTGAGTTTCATTCCTACCACCTTAGGAAAAAAAGTCATTATTTTGAGGCTTAGAAGTCATTTCTGCAATTCCCATAGAAAATCAATGGCGTCTCTATTCAATTGTGTGGAGCGCATATCAGGTGGGTTTTCTCTGCCGGCTTAAGAGATACACGTGAAACTAAAGCCGATCCTGGGTGCCTAGGGTGCCTGTCATCCAATCCGCACTGCATTTCATTTCTAGCACATAGCCAAAAAATCGCCCCATTGACTTACATTGGAGTGCAGAAAAGGTCATTTTTTCTCGGTCCCTTTAAGAGGTAGGAGTTAAACAAGCTTAGGTCTGCGGTGCCCAGGGGGGACCCCATCCAGCCCGCACTGAGTTTCATTCCTACCACCTTAGAAAAAAAGTCATTATTTTGAGGCTTAGAAGTCATTTCTGCAATTCCCATAGAAAATCAACGGCGTCTCTATTCAATTGTGTGGAGCGCATATCAGGTGGGTTTTCTCTGCCGGCTTAAGAGATACACGTGAAACTAAAGCCGATCCTGGGTGCCTAGGGTGCCTGTCATCCAATCCGCACTGCATTTCATTTCTAGCACATAGCCAAAAAATCGCCCCATTGACTTACATTGGAGTGCAGAAAAGGTCATTTTTTCTCGGTCCCTTTAAGAGGTAGGAGTTAAACAAGCTTAGGTCTGCGGTGCCCAGGGGGGACCCCATCCAGCCCGCACTGAGTTTCATTCCTACCACCTTAGGAAAAAAAGTCATTATTTTGAGGCTTAGAAGTCATTTCTGCAATTCCCATAGAAAATCAACGGCGTCTCTATTCAATTGTGTGGAGCGCATATCAGGTGGGTTTTCTCTGCCGGCTTAAGAGATACACGTGAAACTAAAGCCGATCCTGGGTGCCTAGGGTGCCTGTCATCCAATCCGCACTGCATTTCATTTCTAGCACATAGCCAAAAAATCGCCCCATTGACTTACATTGGAGTGCAGAAAAGGTCATTTTTTCTCGGTCCCTTTAAGAGGTAGGAGTTAAACAAGCTTAGGTCTGCGGTGCCCAGGGGGGACCCCATCCAGCCCGCACTGAGTTTCATTCCTACCACCTTAGGAAAAAAGTCATTATTTTGAGGCTTAGAAGTCATTTCTGCAATTCCCATAGAAAATCAACGGCGTCTCTATTCAATTGTGTGGAGCGCATATCAGGCGGGTTTTCTCTGCCGGCTTAAGAGATACACGTGAAACTAAAGCCGATCCTGGGTGCCCAGGGTGCCTGTCATCCAATCCGCACTGCATTCCATTTCCAGCACAGAGCCAAAAAATCGCCCCATTGACTTACATTGGAGTGCAGAAAAGGTCATTTTTTCTCGGTCCCTTTAAGAGGTAGGAGTTAAACAAGCTTAGGTCTGCGGTGCCCAGGGGGACCCCATCCAGCCCGCACTGAGTTTCATTCCTACCACCTTAGGAAAAAAAGTCATTATTTTGAGGCTTAGAAGTCATTTCTGCAATTCCCATAGAAAATCAACGGCGTCTCTATTCAATTGTGTGGAGCGCATATCAGGTGGGTTTTCTCTGCCGGCTTAAGAGATACACGTGAAACTAAAGCCGATCCTGGGTGCCTAGGGTGCCTGTCATCCAATCCGCACTGCATTTCATTTCTAGCACATAGCCAAAAAATCGCCCCATTGACTTACATTGGAGTGCAGAAAAGGTCATTTTTTCTCGGTCCCTTTAAGAGGTAGGAGTTAAACAAGCTTAGGTCTGCGGTGCCCAGGGGGACCCCATCCAGCCCGCACTGAGTTTCATTCCTACCACCTTAGGAAAAAAAGTCATTATTTTGAGGCTTAGAAGTCATTTCTGCAATTCCCATAGAAAATCAACGGCGTCTCTATTCAATTGTGTGGAGCGCATATCAGGTGGGTTTTCTCTGCCGGCTTAAGAGATACACGTGAAACTAAAGCCGATCCTGGGTGCCTAGGGTGCCTGTCATCCAATCCGCACTGCATTTCATTTCTAGCACATAGCCAAAAAATCGCCCCATTGACTTACATTGGAGTGCAGAAAAGGTCATTTTTTCTCGGTCCCTTTAAGAGGTAGGAGTTAAACAAGCTTAGGTCTGCGGTGCCCAGGGGGGACCCCATCCAGCCCGCACTGAGTTTCATTCCTACCACCTTAGGAAAAAAAGTCATTATTTTGAGGCTTAGAAGTCATTTCTGCAATTCCCATAGAAAATCAACGGCGTCTCTATTCAATTGTGTGGAGCGCATATCAGGTGGGTTTTCTCTGCCGGCTTAAGAGATACACGTGAAACTAAAGCCGATCCTGGGTGCCTAGGGTGCCTGTCATCCAATCCGCACTGCATTTCATTTCTAGCACATAGCCAAAAATCGCCCCATTGACTTACATTGGAGTGCAGAAAAGGTCATTTTTTCTCGGTCCCTTTAAGAGGTAGGAGTTAAACAAGCTTAGGTCTGCGGTGCCCAGGGGGGACCCCATCCAGCCCGCACTGAGTTTCATTCCTACCACCTTAGGAAAAAAAGTCATTATTTTGAGGCTTAGAAGTCATTTCTGCAATTCCCATAGAAAATCAACGGCGTCTCTATTCAATTGTGTGGAGCGCATATCAGGTGGGTTTTCTCTGCCGGCTTAAGAGATACACGTGAAACTAAAGCCGATCCTGGGTGCCTAGGGTGCCTGTCATCCAATCCGCACTGCATTTCATTTCTAGCACATAGCCAAAAAATCGCCCCATTGACTTACATTGGAGTGCAGAAAAGGTCATTTTTTCTCGGTCCCTTTAAGAGGTAGGAGTTAAACAAGCTTAGGTCTGCGGTGCCCAGGGGGGACCCCATCCAGCCCGCACTGAGTTTCATTCCTACCACCTTAGGAAAAAAAGTCATTATTTTGAGGCTTAGAAGTCATTTCTGCAATTCCCATAGAAAATCAACGGCGTCTCTATTCAATTGTGTGGAGCGCATATCAGGTGGGTTTTCTCTGCCGGCTTAAGAGATACACGTGAAACTAAAGCCGATCCTGGGTGCCGAGGGTGCCTGTCATCCAATCCGCACTGCATTTCATTTCTAGCACATAGCCAAAAAATCGCCCCATTGACTTACATTGGAGTGCAGAAAAGGTCATTTTTTCTCGGTCCCTTTAAGAGGTAGGAGTTAAACAAGCTTAGGTCTGCGGTGCCCAGGGGGGACCCCATCCAGCCCGCACTGAGTTTCATTCCTACCACCTTAGGAAAAAAGTCATTATTTTGAGGCTTAGAAGTCATTTCTGCAATTCCCATAGAAAATCAACGGCGTCTCTATTCAATTGTGTGGAGCGCATATCAGGTGGGTTTTCTCTGCCGGCTTAAGAGATACACGTGAAACTAAAGCCGATCCTGGGTGCCTAGGGTGCCTGTCATCCAATCCGCACTGCATTTCATTTCTAGCACATAGCCAAAAAATCGCCCCATTGACTTACATTGGAGTGCAGAAAAGGTCATTTTTTCTCGGTCCCTTTAAGAGGTAGGAGTTAAACAAGCTTAGGTCTGCGGTGCCCAGGGGGGACCCCATCCAGCCCGCACTGAGTTTCATTCCTACCACCTTAGGAAAAAAAGTCATTATTTTGAGGCTTAGAAGTCATTTCTGCAATTCCCATAGAAAATCAACGGCGTCTCTATTCAATTGTGTGGAGCGCATATCAGGTGGGTTTTCTCTGCCGGCTTAAGAGATACACGTGAAACTAAAGCCGATCCTGGGTGCCTAGGGTGCCTGTCATCCAATCCGCACTGCATTTCATTTCTAGCACATAGCCAAAAATCGCCCCATTGACTTACATTGGAGTGCAGAAAGGTCATTTTTTCTCGGTCCCTTTAAGAGGTAGGAGTTAAACAAGCTTAGGTCTGCGGTGCCCAGGGGGGACCCCATCCAGCCCGCACTGAGTTTCATTCCTACCACCTTAGGAAAAAAAGTCATTATTTTGAGGCTTAGAAGTCATTTCTGCAATTCCCATAGAAAATCAACGGCGTCTCTATTCAATTGTGTGGAGCGCATATCAGGTGGGTTTTCTCTGCCGGCTTAAGAGATACACGTGAAACTAAAGCCGATCCTGGGTGCCTAGGGTGCCTGTCATCCAATCCGCACTGCATTTCATTTCTAGCACATAGCCAAAAAATCGCCCCATTGACTTACATTGGAGTGCAGAAAAGGTCATTTTTTCTCGGTCCCTTTAAGAGGTAGGAGTTAAACAAGCTTAGGTCTGCGGTGCCCAGGGGGACCCCATCCAGCCCGCACTGAGTTTCATTCCTACCACCTTAGGAAAAAAAGTCATTATTTTGAGGCTTAGAAGTCATTTCTGCAATTCCCATAGAAAATCAACGGCGTCTCTATTCAATTGTGTGGAGCGCATATCAGGTGGGTTTTCTCTGCCGGCTTAAGAGATACACGTGAAACTAAAGCCGATCCTGGGTGCCTAGGGTGCCTGTCATCCAATCCGCACTGCATTTCATTTCTAGCACATAGCCAAAAAATCGCCCCATTGACTTACATTGGAGTGCAGAAAAGGTCATTTTTTCTCGGTCCCTTTAAGAGGTAGGAGTTAAACAAGCTTAGGTCTGCGGTGCCCGGGGGGACCCCATCCAGCCAGCACTGAGTTTCATTCCTACCACCTTAGGAAAAAAAGTCATTATTTTGAGGCTTAGAAGTCATTTCTGCAATTCCCATAGAAAATCAACGGCGTCTCTATTCAATTGTGTGGAGCGCATATCAGGTGGGTTTTCTCTGCCGGCTTAAGAGATACACGTGAAACTAAAGCCGATCCTGGGTGCCTAGGGTGCCTGTCATCCAGTCCGCACTGCATTTCATTTCTAGCACATAGCCAAAAAATCGCCCCATTGACTTACATTGGAGTGCAGAAAAGGTCATTTTTTCTCGGTCCCTTTAAGAGGTAGGAGTTAAACAAGCTTAGGTCTGCGGTGCCCAGGGGGGACCCCATCCAGCCCGCACTGAGTTTCATTCCTACCACCTTAGGAAAAAAAGTCATTATTTTGAGGCTTAGAAGTCATTTCTGCAATTCCCATAGAAAATCAACGGCGTCTCTATTCAATTGTGTGGAGCGCATATCAGGTGGGTTTTCTCTGCCGGCTTAAGAGATACACGTGAAACTAAAGCCGATCCTGGGTGCCTAGGGTGCCTGTCATCCAATCCGCACTGCATTTCATTTCTAGCACATAGCCAAAAATCGCCCCATTGACTTACATTGGAGTGCAGAAAAGGTCATTTTTTCTCGGTCCCTTTAAGAGGTAGGAGTTAAACAAGCTTAGGTCTGCGGTGCCCAGGGGGGACCCATCCAGCCCGCACTGAGTTTCATTCCTACCACCTTAGGAAAAAAGTCATTATTTTGAGGCTTAGAAGTCATTTCTGCAATTCCCATAGAAATCAACGGCGTCTCTATTCAATTGTGTGGAGCGCATATCAGGTGGGTTTTCTCTGCCGGCTTAAGAGATACACGTGAAACTAAAGCCGATCCTGGGTGCCTAGGGTGCCTGTCATCCAATCCGCACTGCATTTCATTTCTAGCACATAGCCAAAAAATCGCCCCATTGACTTACATTGGAGTGCAGAAAGGTCATTTTTTCTCGGTCCCTTTAAGAGGTAGGAGTTAAACAAGCTTAGGTCTGCGGTGCCCAGGGGGGACCCCATCCAGCCCGCACTGAGTTTCATTCCTACCACCTTAGGAAAAAAGTCATTATTTTGAGGCTTAGAAGTCATTTCTGCAATTCCCATAGAAAATCAACGGCGTCTCTATTCAATTGTGTGGAGCGCATATCAGGTGGGTTTTCTCTGCCGGCTTAAGAGATACACGTGAAACTAAAGCCGATCCTGGGTGCCTAGGGTGCCTGTCATCCAATCCGCACTGCATTTCATTTCTAGCACATAGCCAAAAAATCGCCCCATTGACTTACATTGGAGTGCAGAAAAGGTCATTTTTTCTCGGTCCCTTTAAGAGGTAGGAGTTAAACAAGCTTAGGTCTGCGGTGCCCAGGGGGGACCCCATCCAGCCCGCACTGAGTTTCATTCCTACCACCTTAGGAAAAAAATCATTATTTTGAGGCTTAGAAGTCATTTCTGCAATTCCCATAGAAAATCAACGGCGTCTCTATTCAATTGTGTGGAGCGCATATCAGGTGGGTTTTCTCTGCCGGCTTAAGAGATACACGTGAAACTAAAGCCGATCCTGGGTGCCTAGGGTGCCTGTCATCCAATCCGCACTGCATTTCATTTCTAGCACATAGCCAAAAAATCGCCCCATTGACTTACATTGGAGTGCAGAAAAGGTCATTTTTTCTCGGTCCCTTTAAGAGGTAGGAGTTAAACAAGCTTAGGTCTGCGGTGCCCAGGGGGACCCCATCCAGCCCGCACTGAGTTTCATTCCTACCACCTTAGGAAAAAAAGTCATTATTTTGAGGCTTAGAAGTCATTTCTGCAATTCCCATAGAAAATCAACGGCGTCTCTATTCAATTGTGTGGAGCGCATATCAGGTGGGTTTTCTCTGCCGGCTTAAGAGATACACGTGAAACTAAAGCCGATCCTGGGTGCCTAGGGTGCCTGTCATCCAATCCGCACTGCATTTCATTTCTAGCACATAGCCAAGAATCGCCCCATTGACTTACATTGGAGTGCAGAAAAGGTCATTTTTTCTCGGTCCCTTTAAGAGGTAGGAGTTAAACAAGCTTAGGTCTGCGGTGCCCAGGGGGACCCCATCCAGCCCGCACTGAGTTTCATTCCTACCACCTTAGGAAAAAAGTCATTATTTTGAGGCTTAGAAGTCATTTCTGCAATTCCCATAGAAAATCAACGGCGTCTCTATTCAATTGTGTGGAGCGCATATCAGGTGGGTTTTCTCTGCCGGCTTAAGAGATACACGTGAAACTAAAGCCGATCCTGGGTGCCTAGGGTGCCTGTCATCCAATCCGCACTGCATTTCATTTCTAGCACATAGCCAAAAATCGCCCCATTGACTTACATTGGAGTGCAGAAAAGGTCATTTTTTCTCGGTCCCTTTAAGAGGTAGGAGTTAAACAAGCTTAGGTCTGCGGTGCCCAGGGGGACCCCATCCAGCCCGCACTGAGTTTCATTCCTACCACCTTAGGAAAAAAAGTCATTATTTTGAGGCTTAGAAGTCATTTCTGCAATTCCCATAGAAAATCAACGGCGTCTCTATTCAATTGTGTGGAGCGCATATCAGGTGGGTTTTCTCTGCCGGCTTAAGAGATACACGTGAAACTAAAGCCGATCCTGGGTGCCTAGGGTGCCTGTCATCCAATCCGCACTGCATTTCATTTCTAGCACATAGCCAAAAAATCGCCCCATTGACTTACATTGGAGTGCAGAAAAGGTCATTTTTTCTCGGTCCCTTTAAGAGGTAGGAGTTAAACAAGCTTAGGTCTGCGGTGCCCAGGGGGACCCCATCCAGCCCGCACTGAGTTTCATTCCTACCACCTTAGGAAAAAAAGTCATTATTTTGAGGCTTAGAAGTCATTTCTGCAATTCCCATAGAAAATCAACGGCGTCTCTATTCAATTGTGTGGAGCGCATATCAGGTGGGTTTTCTCTGCCGGCTTAAGAGATACACGTGAAACTAAAGCCGATCCTGGGTGCCTAGGGTGCCTGTCATCCAATCCGCACTGCATTTCATTTCTAGCACATAGCCAAAAAATCGCCCCATTGACTTACATTGGAGTGCAGAAAAGGTCATTTTTTCTCGGTCCCTTTAAGAGGTAGGAGTTAAACAAGCTTAGGTCTGCGGTGCCCAGGGGGGACCCCATCCAGCCCGCACTGAGTTTCATTCCTACCACCTTAGGAAAAAAGTCATTATTTTGAGGCTTAGAAGTCATTTCTGCAATTCCCATAGAAAATCAACGGCGTCTCTATTCAATTGTGTGGAGCGCATATCAGGTGGGTTTTCTCTGCCGGCTTAAGAGATACACGTGAAACTAAAGCCGATCCTGGGTGCCTAGGGTGCCTGTCATCCAATCCGCACTGCATTTCATTTCTCGCACATAGCCAAAAATCGCCCCATTGACTTACATTGGAGTGCAGAAAAGGTCATTTTTTCTCGGTCCCTTTAAGAGGTAGGAGTTAAACAAGCTTAGGTCTGCGGTGCCCAGGGGGACCCCATCCAGCCCGCACTGAGTTTCATTCCTACCACCTTAGGAAAAAAGTCATTATTTTGAGGCTTAGAAGTCATTTCTGCAATTCCCATAGAAAATCAACGGCGTCTCTATTCAATTGTGTGGAGCGCATATCAGGTGGGTTTTCTCTGCCGGCTTAAGAGATACACGTGAAACTAAGCCGATCCTGGGTGCCTAGGGTGCCTGTCATCCAATCCGCACTGCATTTCATTTCTAGCACATAGCCAAAAAATCGCCCCATTGACTTACATTGGAGTGCAGAAAAGGTCATTTTTTCTCGGTCCCTTTAAGAGGTAGGAGTTAAACAAGCTTAGGTCTGCGGTGCCCAGGGGGGACCCCATCCAGCCCGCACTGAGTTTCATTCCTACCACCTTAGGAAAAAAAGTCATTATTTTGAGGCTTAGAAGTCATTTCTGCAATTCCCATAGAAAATCAACGGCGTCTCTATTCAATTGTGTGGAGCGCATATCAGGTGGGTTTTCTCTGCCGGCTTAAGAGATACACGTGAAACTAAAGCCGATCCTGGGTGCCTAGGGTGCCTGTCATCCAATCCGCACTGCATTTCATTTCTAGCACATAGCCAAAAAATCGCCCCATTGACTTACATTGGAGTGCAGAAAAGGTCATTTTTTCTCGGTCCCTTTAAGAGGTAGGAGTTAAACAAGCTTAGGTCTGCGGTGCCCAGGGGGACCCCATCCAGCCCGCACTGAGTTTCATTCCTACCACCTTAGGAAAAAAAGTCATTATTTTGAGGCTTAGAAGTCATTTCTGCAATTCCCATAGAAAATCAACGGCGTCTCTATTCAATTGTGTGGAGCGCATATCAGGTGGGTTTTCTCTGCCGGCTTAAGAGATACACGTGAAACTAAAGCCGATCCTGGGTGCCTAGGTTGCCTGTAATCCAATCCGCACTGCATTTCATTTCTAGCACATAGCCAAAAAATCGCCCCATTGACTTACATTGGAGTGCAGAAAAGGTCATTTTTTCTCGGTCCCTTTAAGAGGTAGGAGTTAAACAAGCTTAGGTCTGCGGTGCCCAGGGGGACCCCATCCAGCCCGCACTGAGTTTCATTCCTACCACCTTAGGAAAAAAAGTCATTATTTTGAGGCTTAGAAGTCATTTCTGCAATTCCCATAGAAAATCAACGGCGTCTCTATTCAATTGTGTGGAGCGCATATCAGGTGGGTTTTCTCTGCCGGCTTAAGAGATACACGTGAAACTAAAGCCGATCCTGGGTGCCTAGGGTGCCTGTCATCCAATCCGCACTGCATTTCATTTCTAGCACATAGCCAAAAAATCGCCCCATTGACTTACATTGGAGTGCAGAAAAGGTCATTTTTTCTCGGTCCCTTTAAGAGGTAGGAGTTAAACAAGCTTAGGTCTGCGGTGCCCAGGGGGGACCCCATCCAGCCCGCACTGAGTTTCATTCCTACCACCTTAGGAAAAAAAGTCATTATTTTGAGGCTTAGAAGTCATTTCTGCAATTCCCATAGAAAATCAACGGCGTCTCTATTCAATTGTGTGGAGCGCATATCAGGTGGGTTTTCTCTGCCGGCTTAAGAGATACACGTGAAACTAAAGCCGATCCTGGGTGCCTAGGGTGCCTGTCATCCAATCCGCACTGCATTTCATTTCTAGCACATAGCCAAAAAATCGCCCCATTGACTTACATTGGAGTGCAGAAAAGGTCATTTTTTCTCGGTCCCTTTAAGAGGTAGGAGTTAAACAAGCTTAGGTCTGCGGTGCCCAGGGGGACCCCATCCAGCCCGCACTGAGTTTCATTCCTACCACCTTAGGAAAAAAAGTCATTATTTTGAGGCTTAGAAGTCATTTCTGCAATTCCCATAGAAAATCAACGGCGTCTCTATTCAATTGTGTGGAGCGCATATCAGGTGGGTTTTCTCTGCCGGCTTAAGAGATACACGTGAAACTAAAGCCGATCCTGGGTGCCTAGGGTGCCTGTCATCCAATCCGCACTGCATTTCATTTCTAGCACATAGCCAAAAAATCGCCCCATTGACTTACATTGGAGTGCAGAAAAGGTCATTTTTTCTCGGTCCCTTTAAGAGGTAGGAGTTAAACAAGCTTAGGTCTGCGGTGCCCAGGGGGGACCCCATCCAGCCCGCACTGAGTTTCATTCCTACCACCTTAGGAAAAAAAGTCATTATTTTGAGGCTTAGAAGTCATTTCTGCAATTCCCATAGAAAATCAACGGCGTCTCTATTCAATTGTGTGGAGCGCATATCAGGTGGGTTTTCTCTGCCGGCTTAAGAGATACACGTGAAACTAAAGCCGATCCTGGGTGCCTAGGGTGCCTGTCATCCAATCCGCACTGCATTTCATTTCTAGCACATAGCCAAAAAATCGCCCCATTGACTTACATTGGAGTGCAGAAAAGGTCATTTTTTCTCGGTCCCTTTAAGAGGTAGGAGTTAAACAAGCTTAGGTCTGCGGTGCCCAGGGGGGACCCCATCCAGCCCGCACTGAGTTTCATTCCTACCACCTTAGGAAAAAAAGTCATTATTTTGAGGCTTAGAAGTCATTTCTGCAATTCCCATAGAAAATCAACGGCGTCTCTATTCAATTGTGTGGAGCGCATATCAGGTGGGTTTTCTCTGCCGGCTTAAGAGATACACGTGAAACTAAAGCCGATCCTGGGTGCCTAGGGTGCCTGTCATCCAATCCGCACTGCATTTCATTTCTAGCACATAGCCAAAAAATCGCCCCATTGACTTACATTGGAGTGCAGAAAAGGTCATTTTTTCTCGGTCCCTTTAAGAGGTAGGAGTTAAACAAGCTTAGGTCTGCGGTGCCCAGGGGGACCCCATCCAGCCCGCACTGAGTTTCATTCCTACCACCTTAGGAAAAAAAGTCATTATTTTGAGGCTTAGAAGTCATTTCTGCAATTCCCATAGAAAATCAACGGCGTCTCTATTCAATTGTGTGGAGCGCATATCAGGTGGGTTTTCTCTGCCGGCTTAAGAGATACACGTGAAACTAAAGCCGATCCTGGGTGCCTAGGGTGCCTGTCATCCAATCCGCACTGCATTTCATTTCTAGCACATAGCCAAAAAATCGCCCCATTGACTTACATTGGAGTGCAGAAAAGGTCATTTTTTCTCGGTCCCTTTAAGAGGTAGGAGTTAAACAAGCTTAGGTCTGCGGTGCCCAGGGGGGACCCATCCAGCCCGCACTGAGTTTCATTCCTACCACCTTAGGAAAAAAGTCATTATTTTGAGGCTTAGAAGTCATTTCTGCAATTCCCATAGAAAATCAACGGCGTCTCTATTCAATTGTGTGGAGCGCATATCAGGTGGGTTTTCTCTGCCGGCTTAAGAGATACACGTGAAACTAAAGCCGATCCTGGGTGCCTAGGGTGCCTGTCATCCAATCCGCACTGCATTTCATTTCTAGCACATAGCCAAAAATCGCCCCATTGACTTACATTGGAGTGCAGAAAAGGTCATTTTTTCTCGGTCCCTTTAAGAGGTAGGAGTTAAACAAGCTTAGGTCTGCGGTGCCCAGGGGGGACCCCATCCAGCCCGCACTGAGTTTCATTCCTACCACCTTAGGAAAAAAAGTCATTATTTTGAGGCTTAGAAGTCATTTCTGCAATTCCCATAGAAAATCAACGGCGTCTCTATTCAATTGTGTGGAGCGCATATCAGGTGGGTTTTCTCTGCCGGCTTAAGAGATACACGTGAAACTAAAGCCGATCCTGGGTGCCTAGGGTGCCTGTCATCCAATCCGCACTGCATTTCATTTCTAGCACATAGCCAAAAAATCGCCCCATTGACTTACATTGGAGTGCAGAAAAGGTCATTTTTTTCTCGGTCCCTTTAAGAGGTAGGAGTTAAACAAGCTTAGGTCTGCGGTGCCCAGGGGGGACCCCATCCAGCCCGCACTGAGTTTCATTCCTACCACCTTAGGAAAAAAAGTCATTATTTTGAGGCTTAGAAGTCATTTCTGCAATTCCCATAGAAAATCAACGGCGTCTCTATTCAATTGTGTGGAGCGCATATCAGGTGGGTTTTCTCTGCCGGCTTAAGAGATACACGCGTAACTAAAGCCGATCCTGGGTGCCTAGGGTGCCTGTCATCCAATCCGCACTGCATTTCATTTCTAGCACATAGCCAAAAAATCGCCCCATTGACTTACATTGGAGTGCAGAAAAGGTCATTTTTTCTCGGTCCCTTTAAGAGGTAGGAGTTAAACAAGCTTAGGTCTGCGGTGCCCAGGGGGACCCCATCCAGCCCGCACTGAGTTTCATTCCTACCACCTTAGGAAAAAAAGTCATTATTTTGAGGCTTAGAAGTCATTTCTGCAATTCCCATAGAAAATCAACGGCGTCTCTATTCAATTGTGTGGAGCGCATATCAGGTGGGTTTTCTCTGCCGGCTTAAGAGATACACGTGAAACTAAAGCCGATCCTGGGTGCCTAGGGTGCCTGTCATCCAATCCGCACTGCATTTCATTTCTAGCACATAGCCAAAAAATCGCCCCATTGACTTACATTGGAGTGCAGAAAAGGTCATTTTTTCTCGGTCCCTTTAAGAGGTAGGAGTTAAACAAGCTTAGGTCTGCGGTGCCCAGGGGGGACCCCATCCAGCCCGCACTGAGTTTCATTCCTACCACCTTAGGAAAAAAAGTCATTATTTTGAGGCTTAGAAGTCATTTCTGCAATTCCCATAGAAAATCAACGGCGTCTCTATTCAATTGTGTGGAGCGCATATCAGGTGGGTTTTCTCTGCCGGCTTAAGAGATACACGTGAAACTAAAGCCGATCCTGGGTGCCTAGGGTGCCTGTCATCCAATCCGCACTGCATTTCATTTCTAGCACATAGCCAAAAAATCGCCCCATTGACTTACATTGGAGTGCAGAAAAGGTCATTTTTTCTCGGTCCCTTTAAGAGGTAGGAGTTAAACAAGCTTAGGTCTGCGGTGCCCAGGGGGACCCCATCCAGCCCGCACTGAGTTTCATTCCTACCACCTTAGGAAAAAAAGTCATTATTTTGAGGCTTAGAAGTCATTTCTGCAATTCCCATAGAAAATCAACGGCGTCTCTATTCAATTGTGTGGAGCGCATATCAGGTGGGTTTTCTCTGCCGGCTTAAGAGATACACGTGAAACTAAAGCCGATCCTGGGTGCCTAGGGTGCCTGTCATCCAATCCGCACTGCATTTCATTTCTAGCACATAGCCAAAAAATCGCCCCATTGACTTACATTGGAGTGCAGAAAAGGTCATTTTTTCTCGGTCCCTTTAAGAGGTAGGAGTTAAACAAGCTTAGGTCTGCGGTGCCCAGGGGGACCCCATCCAGCCCGCACTGAGTTTCATTCCTACCACCTTAGGAAAAAAAGTCATTATTTTGAGGCTTAGAAGTCATTTCTGCAATTCCCATAGAAAATCAACGGCGTCTCTATTCAATTGTGTGGAGCGCATATCAGGTGGGTTTTCTCTGCCGGCTTAAGAGATACACGTGAAACTAAAGCCGATCCTGGGTGCCTAGGGTGCCTGTCATCCAATCCGCACTGCATTTCATTTCTAGCACATAGCCAAAAAATCGCCCCATTGACTTACATTGGAGTGCAGAAAAGGTCATTTTTTCTCGGTCCCTTTAAGAGGTAGGAGTTAAACAAGCTTAGGTCTGCGGTGCCCAGGGGGGACCCCATCCAGCCCGCACTGAGTTTCATTCCTACCACCTTAGGAAAAAAAGTCATTATTTTGAGGCTTAGAAGTCATTTCTGCAATTCCCATAGAAAATCAACGGCGTCTCTATTCAATTGTGTGGAGCGCATATCAGGTGGGTTTTCTCTGCCGGCTTAAGAGATACACGTGAAACTAAAGCCGATCCTGGGTGCCTAGGGTGCCTGTCATCCAATCCGCACTGCATTTCATTTCTAGCACATAGCCAAAAAATCGCCCCATTGACTTACATTGGAGTGCAGAAAAGGTCATTTTTTCTCGGTCCCTTTAAGAGGTAGGAGTTAAACAAGCTTAGGTCTGCGGTGCCCAGGGGGGACCCCATCCAGCCCGCACTGAGTTTCATTCCTACCACCTTAGGAAAAAAAGTCATTATTTTGAGGCTTAGAAGTCATTTCTGCAATTCCCAGAGAAAATCAACGGCGTCTCTATTCAATTGTGTGGAGCGCATATCAGGTGGGTTTTCTCTGCCGGCTTAAGAGATACACGTGAAACTAAAGCCGATCCTGGGTGCCTAGGGTGCCTGTCATCCAATCCGCACTGCATTTCATTTCTAGCACATAGCCAAAAAATCGCCCCATTGACTTACATTGGAGTGCAGAAAAGGTCATTTTTTCTCGGTCCCTTTAAGAGGTAGGAGTTAAACAAGCTTAGGTCTGCGGTGCCCAGGGGGGACCCCATCCAGCCCGCACTGAGTTTCATTCCTACCACCTTAGGAAAAAAAGTCATTATTTTGAGGCTTAGAAGTCATTTCTGCAATTCCCATAGAAAATCAACGGCGTCTCTATTCAATTGTGTGGAGCGCATATCAGGTGGGTTTTCTCTGCCGGCTTAAGAGATACACGTGAAACTAAAGCCGATCCTGGGTGCCTAGGGTGCCTGTCATCCAATCCGCACTGCATTTCATTTCTAGCACATAGCCAAAAATCGCCCCATTGACTTACATTGGAGTGCAGAAAAGGTCATTTTTTCTCGGTCCCTTTAAGAGGTAGGAGTTAAACAAGCTTAGGTCTGCGGTGCCCAGGGGGACCCCATCCAGCCCGCACTGAGTTTCATTCCTACCACCTTAGGAAAAAAAGTCATTATTTTGAGGCTTAGAAGTCATTTCTGCAATTCCCATAGAAAATCAACGGCGTCTCTATTCAATTGTGTGGAGCGCATATCAGGTGGGTTTTCTCTGCCGGCTTAAGAGATACACGTGAAACTAAAGCGATCCTGGGTGCCTAGGGTGCCTGTCATCCAATCCGCACTGCATTTCATTTCTAGCACATAGCCAAAAAATCGCCCCATTGACTTACATTGGAGTGCAGAAAAGGTCATTTTTTCTCGGTCCCTTTAAGAGGTAGGAGTTAAACAAGCTTAGGTCTGCGGTGCCCAGGGGGGACCCCATCCAGCCCGCACTGAGTTTCATTCCTACCACCTTAGGAAAAAAGTCATTATTTTGAGGCTTAGAAGTCATTTCTGCAATTCCCATAGAAAATCAACGGCGTCTCTATTCAATTGTGTGGAGCGCATATCAGGTGGGTTTTCTCTGCCGGCTTAAGAGATACACGTGAAACTAAAGCCGATCCTGGGTGCCTAGGGTGCCTGTCATCCAATCCGCACTGCATTTCATTTCTAGCACAGAGCCAAAAAATCGCCCCATTGACTTACATTGGAGTGCAGAAAAGGTCATTTTTTCTCGGTCCCTTTAAGAGGTAGGAGTTAAACAAGCTTAGGTCTGCGGTGCCCAGGGGGGACCCCATCCAGCCCGCACTGAGTTTCATTCCTACCACCTTAGGAAAAAAGTCATTATTTTGAGGCTTAGAAGTCATTTCTGCAATTCCCATAGAAAATCAACGGCGTCTCTATTCAATTGTGTGGAGCGCATATCAGGTGGGTTTTCTCTGCCGGCTTAAGAGATACACGTGAAACTAAAGCCGATCCTGGGTGCCTAGGGTGCCTGTCATCCAATCCGCACTGCATTTCATTTCTAGCACATAGCCAAAAAATCGCCCCATTGACTTACATTGGAGTGCAGAAAAGGTCATTTTTTTCTCGGTCCCTTTAAGAGGTAGGAGTTAAACAAGCTTAGGTCTGCGGTGCCCAGGGGGGACCCCATCCAGCCCGCACTGAGTTTCATTCCTACCACCTTAGGAAAAAAAGTCATTATTTTGAGGCTTAGAAGTCATTTCTGCAATTCCCATAGAAAATCAACGGCGTCTCTATTCAATTGTGTGGAGCGCATATCAGGTGGGTTTTCTCTGCCGGCTTAAGAGATACACGTGAAACTAAAGCCGATCCTGGGTGCCTAGGGTGCCTGTCATCCAATCCGCACTGCATTTCATTTCTAGCACATAGCCAAAAAATCGCCCCATTGACTTACATTGGAGTGCAGAAAAGGTCATTTTTTCTCGGTCCCTTTAAGAGGTAGGAGTTAAACAAGCTTAGGTCTGCGGTGCCCAGGGGGGACCCCATCCAGCCCGCACTGAGTTTCATTCCTACCACCTTAGGAAAAAAAGTCATTATTTTGAGGCTTAGAAGTCATTTCTGCAATTCCCATAGAAAATCAACGGCGTCTCTATTCAATTGTGTGGAGCGCATATCAGGTGGGTTTTCTCTGCCGGCTTAAGAGATACACGTGAAACTAAAGCCGATCCTGGGTGCCTAGGGTGCCTGTCATCCAATCCGCACTGCATTTCATTTCTAGCACATAGCCAAAAAATCGCCCCATTGACTTACATTGGAGTGCAGAAAAGGTCATTTTTTCTCGGTCCCTTTAAGAGGTAGGAGTTAAACAAGCTTAGGTCTGCGGTGCCCAGGGGGGACCCCATCCAGCCCGCACTGAGTTTCATTCCTACCACCTTAGGAAAAAAGTCATTATTTTGAGGCTTAGAAGTCATTTCTGCAATTCCCATAGAAAATCAACGGCGTCTCTATTCAATTGTGTGGAGCGCATATCAGGTGGGTTTTCTCTGCCGGCTTAAGAGATACACGTGAAACTAAAGCCGATCCTGGGTGCCTAGGGTGCCTGTCATCCAATCCGCACTGCATTTCATTTCTAGCACATAGCCAAAAAATCGCCCCATTGACTTACATTGGAGTGCAGAAAAGGTCATTTTTTCTCGGTCCCTTTAAGAGGTAGGAGTTAAACAAGCTTAGGTCTGCGGTGCCCAGGGGGGACCCCATCCAGCCCGCACTGAGTTTCATTCCTACCACCTTAGGAAAAAAAGTCATTATTTTGAGGCTTAGAAGTCATTTCTGCAATTCCCATAGAAAATCAACGGCGTCTCTATTCAATTGTGTGGAGCGCATATCAGGTGGTTTTCTCTGCCGGCTTAAGAGATACACGTGAAACTAAAGCCGATCCTGGGTGCCTAGGGTGCCTGTCATCCAATCCGCACTGCATTTCATTTCTAGCACATAGCCAAAAATCGCCCCATTGACTTACATTGGAGTGCAGAAAAGGTCATTTTTTCTCGGTCCCTTTAAGAGGTAGGAGTTAAACAAGCTTAGGTCTGCGGTGCCCAGGGGGACCCCATCCAGCCCGCACTGAGTTTCATTCCTACCACCTTAGGAAAAAAAGTCATTATTTTGAGGCTTAGAAGTCATTTCTGCAATTCCCATAGAAAATCAACGGCGTCTCTATTCAATTGTGTGGAGCGCATATCAGGTGGGTTTTCTCTGCCGGCTTAAGAGATACACGTGAAACTAAAGCCGATCCTGGGTGCCTAGGGTGCCTGTCATCCAATCCGCACTGCATTTCATTTCTAGCACATAGCCAAAAATCGCCCCATTGACTTACATTGGAGTGCAGAAAAGGTCATTTTTTCTCGGTCCCTTTAAGAGGTAGGAGTTAAACAAGCTTAGGTCTGCGGTGCCCAGGGGGGACCCCATCCAGCCCGCACTGAGTTTCATTCCTACCACCTTAGGAAAAAAAGTCATTATTTTGAGGCTTAGAATTCATTTCTGCAATTCCCATAGAAAATCAACGGCGTCTCTATTCAATTGTGTGGAGCGCATATCAGGTGGGTTTTCTCTGCCGGCTTAAGAGATACACGTGAAACTAAAGCCGATCCTGGGTGCCTAGGGTGCCTGTCATCCAATCCGCACTGCATTTCATTTCTAGCACATAGCCAAAAAATCGCCCCATTGACTTACATTGGAGTGCAGAAAAGGTCATTTTTTCTCGGTCCCTTTAAGAGGTAGGAGTTAAACAAGCTTAGGTCTGCGGTGCCCAGGGGGACCCCATCCAGCCCGCACTGAGTTTCATTCCTACCACCTTAGGAAAAAAAGTCATTATTTTGAGGCTTAGAAGTCATTTCTGCAATTCCCATAGAAAATCAACGGCGTCTCTATTCAATTGTGTGGAGCGCATATCAGGTGGGTTTTCTCTGCCGGCTTAAGAGATACACGTGAAACTAAAGCCGATCCTGGGTGCCTAGGGTGCCTGTCATCCAATCCGCACTGCATTTCATTTCTAGCACATAGCCAAAAAATCGCCCCATTGACTTACATTGGAGTGCAGAAAAGGTCATTTTTTCTCGGTCCCTTTAAGAGGTAGGAGTTAAACAAGCTTAGGTCTGCGGTGCCCAGGGGGGACCCCATCCAGCCCGCACTGAGTTTCATTCCTACCACCTTAGGAAAAAAAGTCATTATTTTGAGGCTTAGAAGTCATTTCTGCAATTCCCATAGAAAATCAACGGCGTCTCTATTCAATTGTGTGGAGCGCATATCAGGTGGGTTTTCTCTGCCGGCTTAAGAGATACACGTGAAACTAAAGCCGATCCTGGGTGCCTAGGGTGCCTGTCATCCAATCCGCACTGCATTTCATTTCTAGCACATAGCCAAAAAATCGCCCCATTGACTTACATTGGAGTGCAGAAAAGGTCATTTTTTCTCGGTCCCTTTAAGAGGTAGGAGTTAAACAAGCTTAGGTCTGCGGTGCCCAGGGGGGACCCCATCCAGCCCGCACTGAGTTTCATTCCTACCACCTTAGGAAAAAAAGTCATTATTTTGAGGCTTAGAAGTCATTTCTGCAATTCCCATAGAAAATCAACGGCGTCTCTATTCAATTGTGTGGAGCGCATATCAGGTGGGTTTTCTCTGCCGGCTTAAGAGATACACGTGAAACTAAAGCCGATCCTGGGTGCCTAGGGTGCCTGTCATCCAATCCGCACTGCATTTCATTTCTAGCACATAGCCAAAAAATCGCCCCATTGACTTACATTGGAGTGCAGAAAAGGTCATTTTTTCTCGGTCCCTTTAAGAGGTAGGAGTTAAACAAGCTTAGGTCTGCGGTGCCCAGGGGGACCCCATCCAGCCCGCACTGAGTTTCATTCCTACCACCTTAGGAAAAAAAGTCATTATTTTGAGGCTTAGAAGTCATTTCTGCAATTCCCATAGAAAATCAACGGCGTCTCTATTCAATTGTGTGGAGCGCATATCAGGTGGGTTTTCTCTGCCGGCTTAAGAGATACACGTGAAACTAAAGCCGATCCTGGGTGCCTAGGGTGCCTGTCATCCAATCCGCACTGCATTTCATTTCTAGCACATAGCCAAAAAATCGCCCCATTGACTTACATTGGAGTGCAGAAAAGGTCATTTTTTCTCGGTCCCTTTAAGAGGTAGGAGTTAAACAAGCTTAGGTCTGCGGTGCCCAGGGGGACCCCATCCAGCCCGCACTGAGTTTCATTCCTACCACCTTAGGAAAAAAAGTCATTATTTTGAGGCTTAGAAGTCATTTCTGCAATTCCCATAGAAAATCAACGGCGTCTCTATTCAATTGTGTGGAGCGCATATCAGGTGGGTTTTCTCTGCCGGCTTAAGAGATACACGTGAAACTAAAGCCGATCCTGGGTGCCTAGGGTGCCTGTCATCCAATCCGCACTGCATTTCATTTCTAGCACATAGCCAAAAAATCGCCCCATTGACTTACAGTGGAGTGCAGAAAAGGTCATTTTTTCTCGGTCCCTTTAAGAGGTAGGAGTTAAACAAGCTTAGGTCTGCGGTGCCCAGGGGGGACCCCATCCAGCCCGCACTGAGTTTCATTCCTACCACCTTAGGAAAAAAAGTCATTATTTTGAGGCTTAGAAGTCATTTCTGCAATTCCCATAGAAAATCAACGGCGTCTCTATTCAATTGTGTGGAGCGCATATCAGGTGGGTTTTCTCTGCCGGCTTAAGAGATACACGTGAAACTAAAGCCGATCCTGGGTGCCTAGGGTGCCTGTCATCCAATCCGCACTGCATTTCATTTCTAGCACATAGCCAAAAAATCGCCCCATTGACTTACATTGGAGTGCAGAAAAGGTCATTTTTTCTCGGTCCCTTTAAGAGGTAGGAGTTAAACAAGCTTAGGTCTGCGGTGCCCAGGGGGGACCCCATCCAGCCCGCACTGAGTTTCATTCCTACCACCTTAGGAAAAAAAGTCATTATTTTGAGGCTTAGAAGTCATTTCTGCAATTCCCATAGAAAATCAACGGCGTCTCTATTCAATTGTGTGGAGCGCATATCAGGTGGGTTTTCTCTCGCCGGCTTAAGAGATACACGTGAAACTAAAGCCGATCCTGGGTGCCTAGGGTGCCTGTCATCCAATCCGCACTGCATTTCATTTCTAGCACATAGCCAAAAAATCGCCCCATTGACTTACATTGGAGTGCAGAAAAGGTCATTTTTTCTCGGTCCCTTTAAGAGGTAGGAGTTAAACAAGCTTAGGTCTGCGGTGCCCAGGGGGGACCCCATCCAGCCCGCACTGAGTTTCATTCCTACCACCTTAGGAAAAAAAGTCATTATTTTGAGGCTTAGAAGTCATTTCTGCAATTCCCATAGAAAATCAACGGCGTCTCTATTCAATTGTGTGGAGCGCATATCAGGTGGGTTTTCTCTGCCGGCTTAAGAGATACACGTGAAACTAAAGCCGATCCTGGGTGCCTAGGGTGCCTGTCATCCAATCCGCACTGCATTTCATTTCTAGCACATAGCCAAAAAATCGCCCCATTGACTTACATTGGAGTGCAGAAAAGGTCATTTTTTCTCGGTCCCTTTAAGAGGTAGGAGTTAAACAAGCTTAGGTCTGCGGTGCCCAGGGGGCCCCATCCAGCCCGCACTGAGTTTCATTCCTACCACCTTAGGAAAAAAAGTCATTATTTTGAGGCTTAGAAGTCATTTCTGCAATTCCCATAGAAAATCAACGGCGTCTCTATTCAATTGTGTGGAGCGCATATCAGGTGGGTTTTCTCTGCCGGCTTAAGAGATACACGTGAAACTAAAGCCGATCCTGGGTGCCTAGGGTGCCTGTCATCCAATCCGCACTGCATTTCATTTCTAGCACATAGCCAAAAAATCGCCCCATTGACTTACATTGGAGTGCAGAAAGGTCATTTTTTCTCGGTCCCTTTAAGAGGTAGGAGTTAAACAAGCTTAGGTCTGCGGTGCCCAGGGGGGACCCCATCCAGCCCGCACTGAGTTTCATTCCTACCACCTTAGGAAAAAAAGTCATTATTTTGAGGCTTAGAAGTCATTTCTGCAATTCCCATAGAAAATCAACGGCGTCTCTATTCAATTGTGTGGAGCGCATATCAGGTGGGTTTTCTCTGCCGGCTTAAGAGATACACGTGAAACTAAAGCCGATCCTGGGTGCCTAGGGTGCCTGTCATCCAATCCGCACTGCATTTCATTTCTAGCACATAGCCAAAAAATCGCCCCATTGACTTACATTGGAGTGCAGAAAAGGTCATTTTTTCTCGGTCCCTTTAATAGGTAGGAGTTAAACAAGCTTAGGTCTGCGGTGCCCAGGGGGGACCCCATCCAGCCCGCACTGAGTTTCATTCCTACCACCTTAGGAAAAAAGTCATTATTTTGAGGCTTAGAAGTCATTTCTGCAATTCCCATAGAAAATCAACGGCGTCTCTATTCAATTGTGTGGAGCGCATATCAGGTGGGTTTTCTCTGCCGGCTTAAGAGATACACGTGAAACTAAAGCCGATCCTGGGTGCCTAGGGTGCCTGTCATCCAATCCGCACTGCATTTCATTTCTAGCACATAGCCAAAAAATCGCCCCATTGACTTACATTGGAGTGCAGAAAAGGTCATTTTTTCTCGGTCCCTTTAAGAGGTAGGAGTTAAACAAGCTTAGGTCTGCGGTGCCCAGGGGGACCCCATCCAGCCCGCACTGAGTTTCATTCCTACCACCTTAGGAAAAAAAGTCATTATTTTGAGGCTTAGAAGTCATTTCTGCAATTCCCATAGAAAATCAACGGCGTCTCTATTCAATTGTGTGGAGCGCATATCAGGTGGGTTTTCTCTGCCGGCTTAAGAGATACACGTGAAACTAAAGCCGATCCTGGGTGCCTAGGGTGCCTGTCATCCAATCCGCACTGCATTTCATTTCTAGCACATAGCCAAAAAATCGCCCCATTGACTTACATTGGAGTGCAGAAAAGGTCATTTTTTCTCGGTCCCTTTAAGAGGTAGGAGTTAAACAAGCTTAGGTCTGCGGTGCCCAGGGGGGACCCCATCCAGCCCGCACTGAGTTTCATTCCTACCACCTTAGGAAAAAAAGTCATTATTTTGAGGCTTAGAAGTCATTTCTGCAATTCCCATAGAAAATCAACGGCGTCTCTATTCAATTGTGTGGAGCGCATATCAGGTGGGTTTTCTCTGCCGGCTTAAGAGATACACGTGAAACTAAAGCCGATCCTGGGTGCCTAGGGTGCCTGTCATCCAATCCGCACTGCATTTCATTTCTAGCACATAGCCAAAAAATCGCCCCATTGACTTACATTGGAGTGCAGAAAAGGTCATTTTTTCTCGGTCCCTTTAAGAGGTAGGAGTTAAACAAGCTTAGGTCTGCGGTGCCCAGGGGGGACCCCATCCAGCCCGCACTGAGTTTCATTCCTACCACTTTAGGAAAAAAGTCATTATTTTGAGGCTTAGAAGTCATTTCTGCAATTCCCATAGAAAATCAACGGCGTCTCTATTCAATTGTGTGAGCGCATATCAGGTGGGTTTTCTCTGCCGGCTTAAGAGATACACGTGAAACTAAAGCCGATCCTGGGTGCCTAGGGTGCCTGTCATCCAATCCGCACTGCATTTCATTTCTAGCACATAGCCAAAAAATCGCCCCATTGACTTACATTGGAGTGCAGAAAAGGTCATTTTTTCTCGGTCCCTTTAAGAGGTAGGAGTTAAACAAGCTTAGGTCTGCGGTGCCCAGGGGGGACCCCATCCAGCCCGCACTGAGTTTCATTCCTACCACCTTAGGAAAAAAGTCATTATTTTGAGGCTTAGAAGTCATTTCTGCAATTCCCATAGAAAATCAACGGCGTCTCTATTCAATTGTGTGGAGCGCATATCAGGTGGGTTTTCTCTGCCGGCTTAAGAGATACACGTGAAACTAAAGCCGATCCTGGGTGCCTAGGGTGCCTGTCATCCAATCCGCACTGCATTTCATTTCTAGCACATAGCCAAAAAATCGCCCCATTGACTTACATTGGAGTGCAGAAAAGGTCATTTTTTCTCGGTCCCTTTAAGAGGTAGGAGTTAAACAAGCTTAGGTCTGCGGTGCCCAGGGGGGACCCCATCCAGCCCGCACTGAGTTTCATTCCTACCACCTTAGGAAAAAAGTCATTATTTTGAGGCTTAGAAGTCATTTCTGCAATTCCCATAGAAAATCAACGGCGTCTCTATTCAATTGTGTGGAGCGCATATCAGGTGGGTTTTCTCTGCCGGCTTAAGAGATACACGTGAAACTAAAGCCGATCCTGGGTGCCTAGGGTGCCTGTCATCCAATCCGCACTGCATTTCATTTCTAGCACATAGCCAAAAAATCGCCCCATTGACTTACATTGGAGTGCAGAAAAGGTCATTTTTTCTCGGTCCCTTTAAGAGGTAGGAGTTAAACAAGCTTAGGTCTGCGGTGCCCAGGGGGACCCCATCCAGCCCGCACTGAGTTTCATTCCTACCACCTTAGGAAAAAAAGTCATTATTTTGAGGCTTAGAAGTCATTTCTGCAATTCCCATAGAAAATCAACGGCGTCTCTATTCAATTGTGTGGAGCGCATATCAGGTGGGTTTTCTCTGCCGGCTTAAGAGATACACGTGAAACTAAAGCCGATCCTGGGTGCCTAGGGTGCCTGTCATCCAATCCGCACTGCATTTCATTTCTAGCACATAGCCAAAAAATCGCCCCATTGACTTACATTGGAGTGCAGAAAAGGTCATTTTTTCTCGGTCCCTTTAAGAGGTAGGAGTTAAACAAGCTTAGGTCTGCGGTGCCCAGGGGGGACCCCATCCAGCCCGCACTGAGTTTCATTCCTACCACCTTAGGAAAAAAAGTCATTATTTTGAGGCTTAGAAGTCATTTCTGCAATTCCCATAGAAAATCAACGGCGTCTCTATTCAATTGTGTGGAGCGCATATCAGGTGGGTTTTCTCTGCCGGCTTAAGAGATACACGTGAAACTAAAGCCGATCCTGGGTGCCTAGGGTGCCTGTCATCCAATCCGCACTGCATTTCATTTCTAGCACATAGCCAAAAAATCGACCATTGACTTACATTGGAGTGCAGAAAAGGTCATTTTTTCTCGGTCCCTTTAAGAGGTAGGAGTTAAACAAGCTTAGGTCTGCGGTGCCCAGGGGGGACCCCATCCAGCCCGCACTGAGTTTCATTCCTACCACCTTAGGAAAAAAAGTCATTATTTTGAGGCTTAGAAGTCATTTCTGCAATTCCCATAGAAAATCAACGGCGTCTCTATTCAATTGTGTGGAGCGCATATCAGGTGGGTTTTCTCTGCCGGCTTAAGAGATACACGTGAAACTAAAGCCGATCCTGGGTGCCTAGGGTGCCTGTCATCCAATCCGCACTGCATTTCATTTCTAGCACATAGCCAAAAATCGCCCCATTGACTTACATTGGAGTGCAGAAAAGGTCATTTTTTCTCGGTCCCTTTAAGAGGTAGGAGTTAAACAAGCTTAGGTCTGCGGTGCCCAGGGGGACCCCATCCAGCCCGCACTGAGTTTCATTCCTACCACCTTAGGAAAAAAAGTCATTATTTTGAGGCTTAGAAGTCATTTCTGCAATTCCCATAGAAAATCAACGGCGTCTCTATTCAATTGTGTGGAGCGCATATCAGGTGGGTTTTCTCTGCCGGCTTAAGAGATACACGTGAAACTAAAGCCGATCCTGGGTGCCTAGGGTGCCTGTCATCCAATCCGCACTGCATTTCATTTCTAGCACATAGCCAAAAAATCGCCCCATTGACTTACATTGGAGTGCAGAAAAGGTCATTTTTTCTCGGTCCCTTTAAGAGGTAGGAGTTAAACAAGCTTAGGTCTGCGGTGCCCAGGGGGGACCCCATCCAGCCCGCACTGAGTTTCATTCCTACCACCTTAGGAAAAAAAGTCATTATTTTGAGGCTTAGAAGTCATTTCTGCAATTCCCATAGAAAATCAACGGCGTCTCTATTCAATTGTGTGGAGCGCATATCAGGTGGGTTTTCTCTGCCGGCTTAAGAGATACACGTGAAACTAAAGCCGATCCTGGGTGCCTAGGGTGCCTGTCATCCAATCCGCACTGCATTTCATTTCTAGCACATAGCCAAAAAATCGCCCCATTGACTTACATTGGAGTGCAGAAAAGGTCATTTTTTCTCGGTCCCTTTAAGAGGTAGGAGTTAAACAAGCTTAGGTCTGCGGTGCCCAGGGGGGACCCCATCCAGCCCGCACTGAGTTTCATTCCTACCACCTTAGGAAAAAAAGTCATTATTTTGAGGCTTAGAAGTCATTTCTGCAATTCCCATAGAAAATCAACGGCGTCTCTATTCAATTGTGTGGAGCGCATATCAGGTGGGTTTTCTCTGCCGGCTTAAGAGATACACGTGAAACTAAAGCCGATCCTGGGTGCCTAGGGTGCCTGTCATCCAATCCGCACTGCATTTCATTTCTAGCACATAGCCAAAAAATCGCCCCATTGACTTACATTGGAGTGCAGAAAAGGTCATTTTTTCTCGGTCCCTTTAAGAGGTAGGAGTTAAACAAGCTTAGGTCTGCGGTGCCCAGGGGGGACCCCATCCAGCCCGCACTGAGTTTCATTCCTACCACCTTAGGAAAAAAAGTCATTATTTTGAGGCTTAGAAGTCATTTCTGCAATTCCCATAGAAAATCAACGGCGTCTCTATTCAATTGTGTGGAGCGCATATCAGGTGGGTTTTCTCTGCCGGCTTAAGAGATACACGTGAAACTAAAGCCGATCCTGGGTGCCTAGGGTGCCTGTCATCCAATCCGCACTGCATTTCATTTCTAGCACATAGCCAAAAAATCGCCCCATTGACTTACATTGGAGTGCAGAAAAGGTCATTTTTTCTCGGTCCCTTTAAGAGGTAGGAGTTAAACAAGCTTAGGTCTGCGGTGCCCAGGGGGGACCCCATCCAGCCCGCACTGAGTTTCATTCCTACCACCTTAGGAAAAAAGTAATTATTTTGAGGCTTAGAAGTCATTTCTGCAATTCCCATAGAAAATCAACGGCGTCTCTATTCAATTGTGTGGAGCGCATATCAGGTGGGTTTTCTCTGCCGGCTTAAGAGATACACGTGAAACTAAAGCCTATCCTGGGTGCCTAGGGTGCCTGTCATCCAATCCGCACTGCATTTCATTTCTAGCACATAGCCAAAAAATCGCCCCATTGACTTACATTGGAGTGCAGAAAAGGTCATTTTTTCTCGGTCCCTTTAAGAGGTAGGAGTTAAACAAGCTTAGGTCTGCGGTGCCCAGGGGGGACCCCATCCAGCCCGCACTGAGTTTCATTCCTACCACCTTAGGAAAAAAAGTCATTATTTTGAGGCTTAGAAGTCATTTCTGCAATTCCCATAGAAAATCAACGGCGTCTCTATTCAATTGTGTGGAGCGCATATCAGGTGGGTTTTCTCTGCCGGCTTAAGAGATACACGTGAAACTAAAGCCGATCCTGGGTGCCTAGGGTGCCTGTCATCCAATCCGCACTGCATTTCATTTCTAGCACATAGCCAAAAAATCGCCCCATTGACTTACATTGGAGTGCAGAAAAGGTCATTTTTTCTCGGTCCCTTTAAGAGGTAGGAGTTAAACAAGCTTAGGTCTGCGGTGCCCAGGGGGACCCCATCCAGCCCGCACTGAGTTTCATTCCTACCACCTTAGGAAAAAAAGTCATTATTTTGAGGCTTAGAAGTCATTTCTGCAATTCCCATAGAAAATCAACGGCGTCTCTATTCAATTGTGTGGAGCATATCAGGTGGGTTTTCTCTGCCGGCTTAAGAGATACACGTGAAACTAAAGCCGATCCTGGGTGCCTAGGGTGCCTGTCATCCAATCCGCACTGCATTTCATTTCTAGCACATAGCCAAAAAATCGCCCCATTGACTTACATTGGAGTGCAGAAAAGGTCATTTTTTCTCGGTCCCTTTAAGAGGTAGGAGTTAAACAAGCTTAGGTCTGCGGTGCCCAGGGGGGACCCCATCCAGCCCGCACTGAGTTTCATTCCTACCACCTTAGGAAAAAAAGTCATTATTTTGAGGCTTAGAAGTCATTTCTGCAATTCCCATAGAAAATCAACGGCGTCTCTATTCAATTGTGTGGAGCGCATATCAGGTGGGTTTTCTCTGCCGGCTTAAGAGATACACGTGAAACTAAAGCCGATCCTGGGTGCCTAGGGTGCCTGTCATCCAATCCGCACTGCATTTCATTTCTAGCACATAGCCAAAAAATCGCCCCATTGACTTACATTGGAGTGCAGAAAAGGTCATTTTTTCTCGGTCCCTTTAAGAGGTAGGAGTTAAACAAGCTTAGGTCTGCGGTGCCCAGGGGGACCCCATCCAGCCCGCACTGAGTTTCATTCCTACCACCTTAGGAAAAAAAGTCATTATTTTGAGGCTTAGAAGTCATTTCTGCAATTCCCATAGAAAATCAACGGCGTCTCTATTCAATTGTGTGGAGCGCATATCAGGTGGGTTTTCTCTGCCGGCTTAAGAGATACACGTGAAACTAAAGCCGATCCTGGGTGCCTAGGGTGCCTGTCATCCAATCCGCACTGCATTTCATTTCTAGCACATAGCCAAAAAATCGCCCCATTGACTTACATTGGAGTGCAGAAAAGGTCATTTTTTCTCGGTCCCTTTAAGAGGTAGGAGTTAAACAAGCTTAGGTCTGCGGTGCCCAGGGGGACCCCATCCAGCCCGCACTGAGTTTCATTCCTACCACCTTAGGAAAAAAAGTCATTATTTTGAGGCTTAGAAGTCATTTCTGCAATTCCCATAGAAAATCAACGGCGTCTCTATTCAATTGTGTGGAGCGCATATCAGGTGGGTTTTCTCTGCCGGCTTAAGAGATACACGTGAAACTAAAGCCGATCCTGGGTGCCTAGGGTGCCTGTCATCCAATCCGCACTGCATTTCATTTCTAGCACATAGCCAAAAAATCGCCCCATTGACTTACATTGGAGTGCAGAAAAGGTCATTTTTTCTCGGTCCCTTTAAGAGGTAGGAGTTAAACAAGCTTAGGTCTGCGGTGCCCAGGGGGGACCCCATCCAGCCCGCACTGAGTTTCATTCCTACCACCTTAGGAAAAAAAGTCATTATTTTGAGGCTTAGAAGTCATTTCTGCAATTCCCATAGAAAATCAACGGCGTCTCTATTCAATTGTGTGGAGCGCATATCAGGTGGGTTTTCTCTGCCGGCTTAAGAGATACACGTGAAACTAAAGCCGATCCTGGGTGCCTAGGGTGCCTGTCATCCAATCCGCACTGCATTTCATTTCTAGCACATAGCCAAAAAATCGCCCCATTGACTTACATTGGAGTGCAGAAAAGGTCATTTTTTCTCGGTCCCTTTAAGAGGTAGGAGTTAAACAAGCTTAGGTCTGCGGTGCCCAGGGGGACCCCATCCAGCCCGCACTGAGTTTCATTCCTACCACCTTAGGAAAAAAAGTCATTATTTTGAGGCTTAGAAGTCATTTCTGCAATTCCCATAGAAAATCAACGGCGTCTCTATTCAATTGTGTGGAGCGCATATCAGGTGGGTTTTCTCTGCCGGCTTAAGAGATACACGTGAAACTAAAGCCGATCCTGGGTGCCTAGGGTGCCTGTCATCCAATCCGCACTGCATTTCATTTCTACCACATAGCCAAAAATCGCCCCATTGACTTACATTGGAGTGCAGAAAAGGTCATTTTTTCTCGGTCCCTTTAAGAGGTAGGAGTTAAACAAGCTTAGGTCTGCGGTGCCCAGGGGGGACCCCATCCAGCCCGCACTGAGTTTCATTCCTACCACCTTAGGAAAAAAAGTCATTATTTTGAGGCTTAGAAGTCATTTCTGCAATTCCCATAGAAAATCAACGGCGTCTCTATTCAATTGTGTGGAGCGCATATCAGGTGGGTTTTCTCTGCCGGCTTAAGAGATACACGTGAAACTAAAGCCGATCCTGGGTGCCTAGGGTGCCTGTCATCCAATCCGCACTGCATTTCATTTCTAGCACATAGCCAAAAAATCGCCCCATTGACTTACATTGGAGTGCAGAAAAGGTCATTTTTTCTCGGTCCCTTTAAGAGGTAGGAGTTAAACAAGCTTAGGTCTGCGGTGCCCAGGGGGGACCCCATCCAGCCCGCACTGAGTTTCATTCCTACCACCTTAGGAAAAAAAGTCATTATTTTGAGGCTTAGAAGTCATTTCTGCAATTCCCATAGAAAATCAACGGCGTCTCTATTCAATTGTGTGGAGCGCATATCAGGTGGGTTTTCTCTGCCGGCTTAAGAGATACACGTGAAACTAAAGCCGATCCTGGGTGCCTAGGGTGCCTGTCATCCAATCCGCACTGCATTTCATTTCTAGCACATAGCCAAAAAATCGCCCCATTGACTTACATTGGAGTGCAGAAAAGGTCATTTTTTCTCGGTCCCTTTAAGAGGTAGGAGTTAAACAAGCTTAGGTCTGCGGTGCCCAGGGGGGACCCCATCCAGCCCGCACTGAGTTTCATTCCTACCACCTTAGGAAAAAAAGTCATTATTTTGAGGCTTAGAAGTCATTTCTGCAATTCCCATAGAAAATCAACGGCGTCTCTATTCAATTGAGTGGAGCGCATATCAGGTGGGTTTTCTCTGCCGGCTTAAGAGATACACGTGAAACTAAAGCCGATCCTGGGTGCCTAGGGTGCCTGTCATCCAATCCGCACTGCATTTCATTTCTAGCACATAGCCAAAAAATCGCCCCATTGACTTACATTGGAGTGCAGAAAAGGTCATTTTTTCTCGGTCCCTTTAAGAGGTAGGAGTTAAACAAGCTTAGGTCTGCGGTGCCCAGGGGGACCCCATCCAGCCCGCACTGAGTTTCATTCCTACCACCTTAGGAAAAAAAGTCATTATTTTGAGGCTTAGAAGTCATTTCTGCAATTCCCATAGAAAATCAACGGCGTCTCTATTCAATTGTGTGGAGCGCATATCAGGTGGGTTTTCTCTGCCGGCTTAAGAGATACACGTGAAACTAAAGCCGATCCTGGGTGCCTAGGGTGCCTGTCATCCAATCCGCACTGCATTTCATTTCTAGCACATAGCCAAAAAATCGCCCCATTGACTTACATTGGAGTGCAGAAAGGTCATTTTTTCTCGGTCCCTTTAAGAGGTAGGAGTTAAACAAGCTTAGGTCTGCGGTGCCCAGGGGGGACCCCATCCAGCCCGCACTGAGTTTCATTCCTACCACCTTAGGAAAAAAAGTCATTATTTTGAGGCTTAGAAGTCATTTCTGCAATTCCCATAGAAAATCAACGGCGTCTCTATTCAATTGTGTGGAGCGCAATCAGGTGGGTTTTCTCTGCCGGCTTAGAGATACACGTGAACTAAAGCCGATCCTGGTGCCTAGGGTGCCTGTC